>NC_090766.1:6541921-6549421 GCF_036898095.1 Palaemon carinicauda | reverse complement strand
AACATGTTTTTTAATGTACAATTATATTTACACACTACAGCAATGTCTAGTTTTTTCAAAAGGGGTATAACATCTAAAAAACAAACATGAAATGGCAAACAAAGCATATTATTAATTGTTTCCTTTCTCTCTAATTGGACACTATAAAATGTTTTCTTAGCCTTATTCATACATTTTTCTAAGAAATATTTGGGATAACAAATATCTGTTGCAATTTTTTCTATTTTAGTGAACTCCTCCTCAATGTAATCTGGGCTACAAATTCTCAATGCCCTAACTTCGTAGGCGGGGGTAATAAGGGAAGTCGGAAGGCAGGTAAGCAGAAGGCTGAAAGAGCAGAGATCCTTCAGCAATGCTTACAGTGAGCCTACTACTTACTTCCTTTGATGGCTGCTTTTCCGGTCCCACACAGCAGGGGAACCCCACTCTCTTCAGGACCTCCACTGCCGTTTTATCTTGTTCATTCAGAGCATTCAACATTTCATATCACGTACTGCTCTTTTACTGTTAAATCGCCACTGTCAAAAGACTCGTGAAATAAGAAAGTCTTCAGTTTCCTCTTGAAAGCCTTAATGTCTTCAATCATTCGAATGTTTCGTGGGAGCTTGTTATATAGTCTTGTGAAGGCATATTTAAAGGCTCTGGAGCCTAAAGTGGACATAAATCCACGAATCCTTTGTATCTCGTTCTATACTATGTACAGTCGTAAAATAATTAGATAAACGAAAAAAAAATAGACTGTTATCTCTCTTAAAGAACATAAATTTGAGTTGCATTTATTGTATTTATTGATAACAATTCTTCTTCACCCACGGGGTTACTACACTGTAATTGTTCAGTGGCTACTCTCCTCTTGGTAAGGGTAGAAGAGACTCTTTAGCTATGGTAAGCAGCTCTTCTAGGAGAAGGACACTCCAAAATTAAACCATTGTTCTCTATTCTTGGGTAGTGCCATAGCCTCTGTACCATGGTCTCCCACTGTCTCGGGTTAGAGTTCTTTTGCTTGAGGGTACACTCGGGCACACAATTCTATCTAACTTCTCTTCCTCTAGTTTTGTTGAAGTTTTTGTAGTTTACATGAGATATTTATTTTAATGTTGTCGCTCCTCTTAAAATATTTTATTTTCTTCGTTTCCTTTCATCACTGGGCTATTTTCCCTGTTGGGAGTCCCTGGGTTTACAGCATCCTGCTTTTCCAACTAGGGTTGTAGATTAGCAAGTAATAATAATAATGATAACATTAATGTCCAGATTGCACACTAGTTGGAAAAGTAAACAGAATCACGCATCTCGGTCAGAAAAAATAAATAGATGAGTATAGCATAAAATATAAAAGAAATTATTATCATCATCATCATTATTATTATTATTATTATTACTAGCCAAGCTACAACCGTAGTTGGAAAAGCAGGATGCTATGAGCTCAGGGGCCCCAAAAGGGTAAAATAGCCAGGTGAGGAAAGGAAACAAGGAAATACATAAACAAGAGCATTAATGAAAAATTAAAAGATGTTTGAAAAATAAAACAGTAACAGCATTAAAAGAGATCTTTCACAAATAATCTATAAAAACTTAAAAAAAAATGAGATTGAGAATGGGTGATGAATAGAGAAGTATCGATTTAAAAGCTCACGATAAAGACGACTGGCGAAATCTAACCGAGGCACTTTGCGTCAATAGGCGTAGGAGGAGATGATGAGGAAAATGATGGGAGAAATAAGATAGAATAAAGTGTCCGAGTGTACCCTCAAGCAAGAGAACTCTGCCCCAAGACAATGGAAGACCTATGGTACAGAGGTTATGGCACTACCCAAGACTAGAGAACAATGGTTTGATTTTGGGGTGTCCTTATCCTACAAGAACAGTTTACTATAGGTAAAGAGTCTCTTCTACCCTTACCAAGAGGAAAGAAGCCACTGAACAATTACAATACAGTAATTAAACCCCTCAGTGAAGAAGAATTTTCGATTATCTTAGTGTAGTTAGGTAGTATGAGGACTGAGGAGAATGTAGAAAGAATAAGCCAGACTATTCGGTGAATATATAGGTAAAGGAAAAATGAGCCGTAACCAGAGTGGTCTAGCCAGTCAAAGGACCTAATAACTCTCGAGAAGTAGTATCCCAAAGGGTGGCTGGAGCTCTGGCTAACCTACTGCCAATAAGGAATGTTTATCCAAGTATAAGAAAGAAGTCAGCTGCCGAGGACCAGACCGAAGAACAGTATACAAAACATGTCGGAATCAATCAATTAAAACAATTCCCCAAGACAGACAAGTCTGTGTAAAGCTATTGTGATTTTCTCAATATACAAATCGTGCGAGATTTGTTCACATGTCTTTGCATTAAGCAGGTGCGATGTTTAAATGGATGGTTTTATTATTATTGTTATTATTTGCTAAGCTACAACCCTAGTTGGAAAAGCAGGATGCTATAAGCCCAGGGGCCCCAACAGGTAAAATAGCCCAGTGAGGGAGGAAAAAAGGAAAAATACAATATTTTAAGATCAACAACATATAAATAAATATCTCCTATATAAACTATAAAAACTTTAACAAAACAAGAGGAAGAGAATTAAGATAGAATAGTGTGCCCGGGTGCACCCTCAAGCAAGGGAACTCTAACCCAAGACACTGAAAGACCATGGTACAGAGGCTACGGCACTACCCAAGACTAGAGAACAATGGTTTGATTTTGGAGTGTCCTTCTCCTAGAAGAGCTGCTTACCATAGCTAAAGAGTTTCTTCTACCCTTACCAAGAGGAAAGTAGCCACTGAACAATTACAGTGCAGTAAGAAGAATTTTTTGGTAATCTCAGTGTTGTCAGGTATATGAGGCAGAGGAGAATATGTAAAGAATAGGCTAGACTATTTATTCGGTGTGTGTGTGTAGGCAAAAGGAAAATGAAGCGTAACTAGAGAGAAGGATCCAATGTACTACTGTCTGGCCAGTCAAAAGACCCCCAAACTCTCTAGCGGTAGTATCTCAAGTTACATAAAAACCTCCGTCTTCAGTGTGTTAAATGTTACATCTATTAAAAAAAAAATCGATTTTGCCGAGTCAGGGGACCAGAAGTTAAAGGCCAAAGAACTTAGAAATGACAGGTGGCCTTTATTAACGATAGATAACGGGGGCTGGGATGATAAGACAAATCAAAAGCATAGATAAGGTTAAATGATCACCTAGATAAACTATGAATTAAAAAGGGAGATTAAGATAAGTTTTCCATCGTAACGGCATCACGGATATTTCATTAACGGTATGTTGAAAATAACAAATGTATGAATATATAATTTAAACGAACTAGAGGGACACTCAGTAGAGAGCATGAATTATTATTATTATTATTATTATTAGCCAAGCTACAACCCTAGTTGGAAAAGCAAGATGCTATAAGCCCAAGGGCTCCAATAGGGAAAAATAGCCCAGTGAGGAAAGGAAATAAGGAAATAAACAAATGATGAGAATAACTTAACAATATATCATTCTAAAAACAGTAACAGCGTCAAAACAGATATGTCATTTATAAACTATAAAAAAAAGACTCATGTCAGCCTGGCCAACATAAGAACATTTGCTCAAACTTTGAACTTTGGAAGTTCTACTGATTCAACTACCCGATTAGGAAGATCATTCCACAACTTGGTCACAGCCAAGGGGTCCTTATTTTTGCTCTTGATTCCACTGCGTACTTTATCCAAATTGTTACAGATTTATCCTTGGGTTATACTCAACATCATTACCTAGTTTGGTCAAAATCTGAACAGTAGTTTTTGTGTAAAAGTTAAAAGAGAGAGAGAGAGAGAGAGAGAGAGAGAGAGAGAGAGAGAGAGAATACATAAATTTCGTCAAAACTTCCATTTTAGCAAAAAAAAAAAAAAAAAAAAAAAACGCATTTTATATACATACCATCACCATCAAACGTGCAGCTGGGCTCCACAAGGCATTAGGAGAATTGGAAGACCCAGGCCTACATGGTTAAGGACTATGAAGCGCGAAGTAAGAGATAAAAGCTTAAGATAAGAGACGATTGGCGAAATCTAACCGGGGCCTTTTGCGTCAATAGGCGTAGGAGGAGATGATGATGATATAAATAAAACATGTTGTCCATTAATAAGCAAAGCAAATCGTTAGTCTCTTCATTGTATACTATGATGATTTGCATATAATTTTAGAAACGCGAATTTACATTAAACAATAAATTGAAGAACAATATCCGCCATGCGAATAAAATTCTAGTGGTCACATACTTTCGTGGTTAAGAGAAGCTACAATAATAATCAAACCATTTTAAGGAGAGAGAGAGAGAGAGAGAGGGAGAGAGAGAGAGAGAGAGAGAGAGAGAACTAACCATTTTAAGAAGAGAGAGAGAGAGAGAGAGAGAGAGAGAACTAACCATTTTAAGGAGAGAGAGAGAGAGAGAGAGAGAGAGAGAACTAACCATTTTAAGGAGGAGGAGAGAGAGAGAGAGAGAGAGAGAGAGAGAAATAACCATTTTAAGGAGAGAGAGAGAGAGAGAGAGAGAGAGAGAGAGAACTAACCATTTTAAGGAGGGAGAGAGAGAGGAGAGAGAGAGAAGAGAGAGAACTAACCATTTTAAGGAGAGAGAGAGAGAGAGAGAGAGAGAGAGAACTAACCATTTTAAGGAGAGAGAGAGAGAGAGAGAGAGAGAGAGAGAGAGAAACTAACCATTTTAAGGAGAGAGAGAGAGAGAGAGAGAGAGCGAGAGAGAGAGAGGAGAGAGAGAGAGAGAGAGAAAAATAACCATTTTAAGGAGAGAGAGAGAGAGAGAGAGAGAGAGAGAACTAACCATTTTAAGGAGAGAGAGAGAGAGAGAGAGAGAGAACTAACCATTTTAAGGAGAGAGGAGAGAGAGAGAGAGAGAGAGAGAGAGAAATAACCATTTTAAGGAGAGAGAGAGAGAGAGAGAGAGAGAGAGAGAGAGAGAAATAACCATTTTAAGGAAAGAGAGAGAGAGAGAGAGAGAGAGAGAGAGAGAACTCTGTACCTGACTTATAAACTGATCCTCGACAGGTGCTGCCCTTCGCTGATAGCGTCTCATCAGGAAAGCAATGAGCACGGCAGTGCTCACAGCATACACCACGACGAAGCCCAACATGGCTTCGACTCCAAAGGGCACCAGGTCGTAATGCAGAGCGAGGAGACACAGGATGGAGGGCGTCAAGCTGACGAAGATCACTGTCATTGCCCCTAGGAATCGGCCTAGGCTCGGAGGCTGCAAATCGGTAGCTTTCATTTTTCCTTCGAGCTACGCAACAATGAAAGTTTGACAACACTGATGCTACTGCAGGTTTGAGCTATTCTCAGAGAGTGTGCGTGCGTACGTGTGACTTGAGGGCAGTTTGGGGAGGTGGGGTCTACTCTAGACTTTGGGTCTAGGAGGTGGGCTCTACTCTAGACCCTGGGTCTAATCAATTGTGAAAGAAATAAGTGATATTATAGTCCTACATACTGGAAGAATCTTTCGGCTCTCTATCTTATCTTTCAACTTTAAACAGATAATGCTTTAAGAATGGGTCGTAGGGTATGAACGTAAGTACTTTCAAAATGCACAGTATATATATATATATATATATATATATATATATATATATATATATATATATATATATATATATATATATATATATATATATATATATATATATATATAATTGTTCTCTCATTTCCAATCAGTACAGCTTAACAGTTTCGAATAACCTACACAGTCCCCGAAAGTGAAGTAACTGTTTGAATTAATTTTTGATCTATATATCTGGTAATCCAAGCTTGGCTTTCATCCAAAACATGTGAAAATGGTATAATTGGTAATACACTTGAAGAAATAATCTATTTATTTCTAAATATTAGTAAGAGTAGATACGCAAAAGACACAATTGTAGCAATTTTTTTTCAAACACTTTCGTTCAGGAAGATAATCGAGATGTGGAACTTCTCACAAAAATTCAAGGAGATATAAACACAACGAAGGTTAAATATAAACTATACATACATCATACATTCTTCTTTTAGACTAATCATCTATAAATCTAAGGCAATTATTTTCTGATACAATTTTGAAATATGCCTTATTCAATCGCTCGCATAATTCAATTACGTGACCTGTAAATTTTTCGAGTCTATTACTATTTACAGAATTATTTCTTGAATATTATACTATTCTCCATATTACACCATTCTCATATTATACTATTCTCCATATTACACCATTCTCATATTATACTGTTCTCCATATTACACCATTCTCATATACTATTCTGCATATTACACCATTCTCATATTATACTATTTTCCATAGTTCACCATTCTCATATTCTCCATATTACACCATTCTCATATTATACTATTCTCCATATTACACCATTCTCATATTTTACTATTTTCCATATTACACCATTCTCATATATTATTCTCCATATTACACCATTCTTATATTTTACTATTTTCCATATTACACCATTTTCATATACTATTTTCCATATTACACCATTCTCATATTATACTATTTTCCATAGTATATACACCATTCTCATATTCTCCATATTACACCATTCTCATATACTATTCTCCATATTACACCATTCTCATATTATACTATTCTCCATATTACACCATTCTCATATTTTACTACTCTCCATATTACACCATTCTCAAATTATACTATTTTCCATATTACACCATTCTCATATTATACTATTCTGCATATTACACCATTCTCATATACTATTTTCCATAGTACACCATTCTCATATTCTCCATATTACACCATTCTCATATTATACTATTCTCCATATTACACCATTCTCATATTTTACTATTTTCCATATTACACCATTCTCATATTATACTATTCTCCATATTACACCATTCTCATATTATACTACTCTCCATAGTACACCATTCTCATATCATACTATTCTCCATATGACACCATTCTCATATTATACTATTCTCCATATGACACCATTCTCATATTATATTATTCTCCATATTACACCATTCTCATATACTATTCTGCATATTACACCATTCTCATATTATACTATTTTCCATATTACACCATTCTCATATTATACTATTTTCCACATTACACCATTCTCATATTTTACTATTTTCCATATTACACCATTCTCATATTATACAATTCTCCATACTACACCATTCTCATATTTTACTATTTTCCATATTACACCATTCTCGTATTATACTATTCTCCATATGACACCATTCTCATATTTTACTATTTTCCATATTACACCATTTTCATATTATATATTCTCCATATTACACCATTCTCATATTTTACTATTCTCCATAGTAAACCATTCTCATACTATCTCCATATTACACCATTCTCATATTTTACTATTTTCCATATTACACCATTCTCATATTATACAATTCTCCATACTACACCATTCTCATATACTATTCTCCATATTACACCATTCTCGCTATACTCCCATTCGCTTCAGATGTGTT
>NC_090766.1:6539183-6541421 GCF_036898095.1 Palaemon carinicauda | reverse complement strand
AAATAGGGTTTAAGAATCTATAGATATTCATTTTTCATCAAATTCTTTAATAATTATTTATTTTCATTCAATACTTTTTTTTCGAAAACGGCTGATTATTTTCAAATAATGTTTCCTAACAATTTTCAGATTGAAAAATCATATTTGATAAAATCATTGTGTAATACTTCAAAGGATATAAGGTTGGGTTATCAAAATTATATTAGAAAAAGTATACAGAGGGACTTATACTAAGTCATAGTCTATTATTTAAATAAAACATGAAAAAAACTCGGCTTATTCAATTTAATTTCGATGTTTTGTGCAATATATATTAGATTTGGTTGAAAGAATTGTAAGTTTTTTAGTTAACGTAATTTTATCTAAACTGTGTTTTAGTTAACTTGTTGAAACGTAGATTTCAAACTTGCAAGATTGACCCTAAAGGTGTTATTGCTGTCTAGGCCTATTTTAAAGAGCAGTTTTAGTATCTTAAATAGCAATAAAACCTAACTTTGCCATACATCTTGTAAAAAGCGAAATCATGTTAAGAGTTGACATATTCATTTTATATATCCATTATAGAATTTGAAAGTAAACATTGTTTTTTTTTTATGAAAAGGGATAAGAAATATGTCTACAGTATGAAACGTTATTAAGAGAATATTTTCTTTAATTTTCCGTAATTCTTAGCTTTTTCACAGATACCATTCCCCATTCATTGTGACATTATTTCAACTGTTACTCAAAAATAAAAATAGCTATTATATATAGACCCATAAGACCTTTCCATTATTATTATTTTCATCATAATTATTTTAGATTGTTGAAATCTATATGAAAATAATGAAAAGAACTTAAAGACTTTGTTTCATTTTCGTTATTTTTTTCTAAGATCGAATTATGTTTTAAAATAGAATAGTAACTGGTAGGCCTAGATATTCTACAAATTCAGTTATAGGTTTCAAGCTAAAATTTTGCTCATTTTCTTCAACTATCCTAGTAAATATCTTTACACTTTTATAACCTCATTTATTTATTTTAACAAGAAACTGTAGTTCAAAAACTTAATTTTTATTTTCATTATTACTGCAAAACGAAGTTTTCAATTTTTTGCCACACTTAAAAACAATAATCTAACATCTCTGCATAGGCCTAATCTTATAATACATAATTCTCGTTCAGGAAAAATTAATTGTTCATAATTCCTTAATTTATGTGTGCAGGTTCAAGGAAGCTCCTTCGATAGTCATAACGATGGTGTCATGGCCGACTCACACCCTCCTGAGGGTGAAGGACATGAACTCCCCAACGGTTTTGGCGGGAATCCCGACGAACTTCCCCATCGCTGGACCGATGTCTTACGTGCTGGATATTCTCGCCACTTCGTTGAATTTCACGTAATTATTATAGTCAGATACTTAACATTGCAATGATACCCACAACACTAGCCTACTGTGCAAGGCTACTCACAACAGTACTGTGCAAAGCTACCCACAACAGTACAGTGCAAAGCTACCCACAAGAGTAGGCCTACTGTGCACAGCTACACATAACAGTATTGTGCAAAGTTACCCACAGCAGTACAGTACAAAGCTACATACAGCATTACCGTGTAAAGCTACCCGCATTAATACAGTGTAAAGCTACCCACAGCAGTACTGTGCAATGCTACCCATAACAGTAGGCTACTGTGCAATGCTACCCACAACAGTACTGTGCAGTGCTACCCACAACAGTACTTTGCTAAGCTACCCATAACAGTACTGTGCAAAGCTACCCACATTAGAACTGTGCAAAGCTACCCGCATTAGAACTGTGCAAAGCTACCCACAACAGTGGAGTGCGAAGCTACCCACAACAGTACTGTGCAAAGCTACCCACAACAGTACAGTGCAAAGCTACCCACAACAGTGCTGTTCAATGCTACCTACAACAGTACTGTGCAAAGCTACCCACAACATTACTGTGCTAAGCTACCCTTAACATTACTGTGCAAAGCTACCCACTACAGTACTGTCACTGTGCAAAGTTACCCACAACATTACTGTGAAAAGCTACCCACATTAGTACAGTGCAAAGCTACCCACAATAGCACTGTGCAAAGTTACCCATAATACTTACTGTGCAAAGCTACCCACATTAGAACTGTACAAAGCTACCCACAACATTACTGTGCTAAGCTACCCACAACATTGTGCAAAACTACCCAAGCAGTACAGTGCAAAGCTACCCACAACATTACTGTGCTAAGCTACC
>NC_090766.1:6529183-6531683 GCF_036898095.1 Palaemon carinicauda | reverse complement strand
ACTCATTGCTCCCATAATTATTATTATCCGTATTACTACTACTATTATTATTAAAGAAAATGTTTTAATCGAAATTTTGAAAATATACGTTATATGAGTATCAACCACTATGTTTTATACAAAAGAGGTTCCAACCCTAATTGGAGAAGCAGGATTCTATAAGCCCAGGGGCCCAACAGGGAACATTGTCCAGTGAGGAAAGGAATCAGGGAAAAATAAAATATTTTAAGAACAGTAACAACATTAAAATAAATATTTCCTACATAAACTATAAAAAACTTTAACAAACCAAGAGGAAGAGAAATTAGATAGAATATTGTGCCCAAGTGTATCCTCAAACAAGAGAATGATTTCAGCATAAAATAACTTGTGTTAAATAATTTTAGAATAAAGTAATTTTGTCATAAAATTATTCCATCGTAAAATAATTAAATCGTTTAATGTCTCCAGCATAAATAAATCCAATGTAAAATAACTCCAGTCTAAACTAATCATGAAATAACTTCAGCGGAAAATAATTTCAACAGTATAATTCCAGTGTAAAGTAATTCCAGCATAAAATAACTCCGTGAAATAATTTCAGCATAAGATTACTTCAGTATTTTACTGTCTTTGTATTTCAATATCACTCCTTTTTTCACCACCTAACCATTGATCATGATGGATAGCCGCGTGTTTGTGGACAAGAATAGGAAAATATCGATTAGAAATAACCATTGCATGCCACTAAGCACATATTGCACGGTGATATTCATGCGTTACGGTATTTCATTACATGTTGGCAGACAATAAAAGGGCTTAACAATCATCTGTTCGTGTCTGCAAGGACGTGTCTCCCCACTGATGTCGGATAGAGTATTATTATTATTATTATTATTACTTACTAAGCTACAACCCTAGTTGGAAAAGCAGTATGCTATAAGCCCAGGGGCTCCAACAGGGAAAATAGCTCAGTGCGGAAAGGAAAAAAGGAAAATAAAATATTCTAAGAAGAGTAACAATAAATATCTCCTATATAAACTATAAAAACTTTAACAAAACAAGAGGAAGAGAAATAAGATAGGAGTGTGTGCTCGAGTGTACCCTCAAGCAAGAGAACTCTAACCCAAGACAGTGAAAGGCCATGGTACAGAGGCTATGGCACTACCCAAGACTAGAGAACAGTGGTTTGATTTTGGAGTGTCCTTCTCCTAGAAGAGCTGCTTACCATAGCTGAAGAGTCTCTTCTACCCTTACCAAGAGGAAAGTGGCACTGAACAATTACAGTGCAGTAACCCCTTGGGTGATGAAGAATTGTTTGGTAATCTGTGTTGTCAGGTGTATGAGGATAGAGGAGAATATGTAAAGAATATGCCAGACTATTCAGTGTGTATGTAGGCAAAGGGAAAATGAACCGTAACCAGAGAGGAGGATCCAATGTAGTACTGTCTGGCCAGTCAAAAGACCCCATAACTCTCTAGCGGTAGTATCTCAACGGGTGGCTCATAGTTGTAAACTTGTGTTTTACATGGTATTCTGGTCTTATTTTTTTCCCGAAATCATATAAAAAAATGCGTGTAGATTATGTTCTAGGGGTCAAATACTTTTGATTGTTTACAAAAGATTTGTGTATTTAAAACAAAACTGTGGTTTAGTTTAGAATTTATATATATTCTCTCTCTCTCTCTCTCTCTCTCTCTCTCTCTCTCTCTCTCTCTCTCTCTCTCTCAAGTAGTATGATTGCGTAGTTCAAGATAGTTAATTCAAGAGACCTTCTAGAGTCTAGAATACATCTATGAGATCTGTAGGTCCATGGTGTGTCACTGTACCTAGGCCTATTTCTAGACTCACGAGACAAAATTATAGTCTGTCTATACTAACCCAAAACGATCTGTTTTCGAATATAAGACGAAAATTTGAGAAAGACAATAATAGAGAAATCGAACTTTGTGGTTTAAGAGATTAGAGGAACCAGATAAGAAATGCGTTATCATAGATTTATGAATAAAGATTATCACACCCAAGACCAACTGCTGGGTTTGCTCCCCTCATTTTTTTTTTTCTCATTTTTCAGAGTAACTTTTATTTTATACTTTCAGAAAGACCTATTCAACTGAAAATCGTTTTATTAAATAGCAGCGTTTGTAGTCTAAAGCTAGCAGCTTAGGCCTATGTTAGATAATTTTTTTTCAGAGTAACTTTTGCAATATACTTTCAGAAGAACATATTAAACTAAAAATCGTTTTATCAATTCGCAACCTTTGTAGTTTTGTCAGCAGCTTAGGCCTATGTTAGAGAAATTTTTTTCAGAGTAACTTTTGCAATATACTTTCAGAAGGACTTATTCAACTGAAAATCTTATTGTTAATTTTCAACCTTTGTAATGTAAAGACGGCATCTTAGGCCTATGTCAGAGAAAGGAGAATCAACCTATACCCAGAACTATAGGCTTATATCATGAAACGTTACTATACAATATATGTAATTCTAAAAATCCAAATATTGCCATCTTTCCTTCTAG
>NC_090766.1:6521683-6524183 GCF_036898095.1 Palaemon carinicauda | reverse complement strand
AGTATTGAGCCTCATGATGGAGAAGGCCTGACTATTAGAATGAACTGCAAACCTAGTATTCCCTAGTGTATTATATAGAATATTTTGGGAGGCAGCTAACTGGTCACAGCTAGAATAAAACTTCTAGAGTACGGTGTAGTATTGAGTCTCATGATGGAGAAGGCCTGACAATTAGAATGAACTGCAAACCTAGTATTCCCTAGTGTATTATATAGAATATTTTGGAAGGCAGCTAACTGGTCACAGCTAGAATAAAACTTCTAGAGTACTGTGTAGTATTGAGCCTCATGATGGAGAAGGCCTGACTATTAGAATGAACTGCAAACCTAGTATTCCCTAGTGTATTATATAGAATATTTTGGAAGGCAGCTAACTGGTCACAGCTAGAATAAAACTTCTAGAGTACGGTGTAGTA
Organism: Palaemon carinicauda; assembly: GCF_036898095.1. Taxonomy (NCBI): domain Eukaryota; kingdom Metazoa; phylum Arthropoda; class Malacostraca; order Decapoda; family Palaemonidae; genus Palaemon; species Palaemon carinicauda. The sequence goes on along the minus strand of NC_090766.1, from coordinate 6,523,768 downwards.
TTGAGTCTCATGATGGAGAAGTCAAGACTATTAGAATGAACTGCAAACCTAGTATTCCCTAGTGTATTATATAGAATATTTTGGGAGGCAGCTAACTGGTCACAGCTAGAATAAAACTTCTAGAATACTGTGTAGTATTGAGCCTCATGATGGAGAAGGCCTGACTATTAGAATGAACTGCAAACCTAGTATTCCCTAGTGTATTATATAGAATATTTTGGGAGGCAGCTAACTGGTCACAGCTAGAATAAAACTTCTAGAATACTGTGTAGTATTGAGCCTCATGATGGAGAAGGCCTGACTATTAGAATGAACTGCAAACCTAGTATTCCCTAGTGTATTATATAGAATATTTTGGAAGGCAGCTAACTGGTCACAGCTAGAATAAAACTTCTAGAGTACGGTGTAGTATTGAGCCTCATGATGGAGAAGGCCTGACAATTAGAATGAACTGCAAACCTAGTATTCCCTAGTGTATTATATAGAATATTTTGGGAGGCAGCTAACTGGTCACAGCTAGAATAAAACTTCTAGAGTACGGTGTAGTATTGAGCCTCATGATGGAGAAGGCCTGACTATTAGAATGAATTGCAAGCCAAGTATTATATACACGCAAGGTTTTCAAAATGGATAACTATTATTTCTTCCTACAGAATTCGGCGGTTAGTAGAAGCCGGTTTGTACAACTACTGGGTGTACAACGACAGCAGTAACATAACGGCTTGTGCAAATCCGCCAATGAAAGTAGCGCTGATGGACCCAATTGGGATTGGCAGCATTTGGGTAATATTTTTCTCTCAGTTCTTCTTCTTCTTCTTCTTTTTGTTCTTGTCCTTGTTCTTGGTCTTCTTCTTTTTGTTCTTGTCCTTGTTCTTGTTCTTCTTCTTTTTGTTCTTGTCCTTGTTCTTCTTCTTTTTGTTGTTCTTCTTTTTCTTCTTTTTCTTCTTCTTTTTGTTCTTGTCCTTGTTCTTGTTGTTCTTCTTTTTGTTCTTGTCCTTGTTCTTGTTCTTCTTCTTTTTGTTTTTCTTCTTCTTCTTCTTCTTCTTCTTCTTCTTCTTCTTCTTCTTCTTCTTATTATTATTATTATTATTATTATTACTTACCATAGCCTCTGTACCATGGTCTTCCACTGTCTTGGGTCAGAGTTTTCTTGCTTGGTACACTCGGGCACACTATTCTATCTTATTTCTCTTCCTCTTGTTTTGTTAAAGTTTTTATAGTTTATATAGGAAATATTTACTTTAATGTTGTTACTGTTCTTTAAATTTTTTGTTTTTCTTCGTTTCTTTTCCTCACTAGGCTATTTTCCTTGTTGGAGCCCCTGGGCTTATACTGCTGTACCAACTAGGGTTGTAACTTAGCAAATAATAATAATAATAATAATAATAATAATAAACGTTATATCAATTTTTGTTAGTTCATTTAGTTAGTAGTAGCAATCAATATTTGCTCTACTTAATGTTTATTTCGTTGTTAATTGTTTGCATTATTGGCATTTACGTGTGTGTATAGGACTTGTATCTGGGGAATTTCATATTGGTGTACCTTTCATTTCAATCGTAATCTTATTCCATTCTTTGAGGGCAAAGACACTTCTACAAATAAAATAAAAATAATAAAACATTACAGTGATGAAATCTAACACTGTTTTGCAATTCTTCAGTTAAGAAACCTATGAAAATCAAGGTAAGAATATAATTCTTGTTTTACTTGTTTTGTTTACTTGTTTTGGGTTTAAATCCAACCCTCCACTGAAGTCGAGTGAACTACTTCTCGGGCGGGTCCATATCAATCATCTAACGAAACATTTTCATTATAACTTATACAATTCCTTGATTGTAGCATCTTCCAAATCATATGATCTTGTGAAAAGCAATGTCCATAGATGGCCATAGATTTTTCATTTAAGTATTTACTAATAAATGCTATGTTTCTAATATGATAGTTACAATTTCTTACCATATCATTTATATGTTCATTCATTGTCAGTCTATCATCCATGATTACTCCAAGATTTCTGACAGATTTCTTTAGGTCAATGATCGATTGACCTATTTCAATTCTTTGGAAGCATTGGATTCTTTT
>NC_090766.1:6379183-6516683 GCF_036898095.1 Palaemon carinicauda | reverse complement strand
GATGCGCAGACGGGATGTAAATAGTCGTTCGATTCCATTGCTCGAGTACGGAAAATTCAATATATTTTCATTTAGTTAGAATTTCCTATGGAGATGATTAATAGATAATAATATACAGAGTCTAAGCGACCCCTTGCAACTATGGATGCGCAGACGGGATGTAAATAGTCGTTCGATTCCATTGCTCGAGTACAGAAAATTCAATATATTTTCATTTAGTTAGAATTTCCTATGGAGATGATTAACAGATAATAATATACAGAGTCTAAGCGACCCCTTGCAACTATGGATGCGCAGACGGGATGTAAATAGTCGTTCGATTCCATTGCTCGAGTACAGAAAATTCAATATATTTTCATTTAGTTAGAATTTCCTATGGAGATGATTAACAGATAATAATATACAGAGTCTAAGCGACCCCTTGCAACTATGGATGCGCAGACGGGATGTAAATAGTCGTTCGATTCCATTGCTCGAGTACGGAAAATTCAATATATTTTCATTTAGTTAGAATTTCCTATGGAGATGATTAATAGATAATAATATACAGAGTCTAAGCGACCCCTTGCAACTATGGATGCGCAGACGGGATGTAAATAGTCGTTCGATTCCATTGCTCGAGTACAGAAAATTCAATATATTTTCATTTAGTTAGAATTTCCTATGGAGATGATTAACAGATAATAATATACAGAGTCTAAGCGACCCCTTGCAACTATGGATGCGCAGACGGGATGTAAATAGTCGTTCGATTCCATTGCTCGAGTACAGAAAATTCAATATATTTTCATTTAGTTAGAATTTCCTATGGAGATGATTAACAGATAATAATATACAGAGTCTAAGCGACCCCTTGCAACTATGGATGCGCAGACGGGATGTAAATAGTCGTTCGATTCCATTGCTCGAGTACGGAAAATTCAATATATTTTCATTTAGTTAGAATTTCCTATGGAGATGATTAATAGATAATAATATACAGAGTCTAAGCGACCCCTTGCAACTATGGATGCGCAGACGGGATGTAAATAGTCGTTCGATTCCATTGCTCGAGTACGGAAAATTCAATATATTTTCATTTAGTTAGAATTTCCTATGGAGATGATTAACAGATAATAATATACAGAGTCTAAGCGACCCCTTGCAACTATGGATGCGCAGACGGGATGTAAATAGTCGTTCGATTCCATTGCTCGAGTACAGAAAATTCAATATATTTTCATTTAGTTAGAATTTCCTATGGAGATGATTAATAGATAATAATATACAGAGTCTAAGCGACCCCTTGCAACTATGGATGCGCAGACGGGATGTAAATAGTCGTTCGATTCCATTGCTCGAGTACGGAAAATTCAATATATTTTCATTTAGTTAGAATTTCCTATGGAGATGATTAATAGATAATAATATACAGAGTCTAAGCGAGTCCTTGCAACTATGGATGCGCAGACGGGATGTAAATAGTTGTTCGATTCCATTGCTCGAGTACGGAAAATTCAATATATTTTCATTTAGTTAGAATTTCCTATGGAGATGATTAATAGATAATAATATACAGAGTCTAAGCGACCCCTTTTGCAACTATGGATGCGCAGACGGGATGTAAATAGTCGTTCGATTCCATTGCTCGAGTACGGAAAATTCAAATTCATTTAGTTAGAATTTCCTATTATTATTATTATTATTACTTACTAAGCTACAACCCTAGTTGGAAAAGCAGTATGCTATAAGCCCAGGGGCTCCAACAGGGAAAATAGCTCAGTGCGAAAAGGAAAAAAGGAAAATAAAATATTCTAAGAGAGTAACAACAATAAATATCTCCTATGGAGATGATTAATAGATAATAATATAAATTAATTTAATCCTGAAATGAAAATCTAATTATAAAGTATTTATGCATTTTAACGAAACCAAATCCATTTGAACGAAACCGAACGAAAATTCCCCTATAGTACTAGAGCCGCCTCGTTTTCCGCCATCGTCGGGACGACCATATGAACGCGACTTCTTCTAGCAGGAGGATTGTTGTGATATGAAACGAGCGGAATAATGACGGATCTTTCTGTGGTGAATGAAATAGAAAAAGAATACAAACAATTAGAGGAGAGTAATGCGTGGAATCAAGTGTATCAGGTGCGTCTTTTGCCCCCCCTGTGTTTAAGAAAAATCTAAAAAAGGGGGGTTAACAGAAGCAGCAGCGGTGTGTGTGTGTGTTTGTGTTTGTGTGTCTGTGCGGTGCCCACCTGCTATAGTAATGCCTTAGCCTATATTTCTAGGAAATAGGGTCGTGACTTTAGGGGCTTGGGGCGTTTTTATGGGCGGTTGTTTCTCACATAGGCGTTTAATTAGTCTTTTGATAAGTAGGGGAATATATATATATAGGCTTTAGCGTCGTAGGCTTGGATTTGGCCTACGTAGGCTTGCGTAGACTTCCTGTGTCAGATAAGATAAAAATATATATTATTCAACGAATTATTCATAATTATGATTTTATTCTTCATTTAATACTTAATTAATTATAGACTAGTTTTGCTAAATGTGTCTAGATTAGATTCTATTATGTAGTAAACCTATCATATGTCTTCCTATCATAAATGGATTATTTTTAACCTAGTAATGATTTTATCCATGAAATTTAAATTTATATTGACCTATTATGTTTATTATTAAATTTGCTAACTTATTCAAATCACAACCCTGTTTTTTACAAGAGTCCCTAGGTTAGGTTAGGTTTCAGCTCTCCGACGTTAGGCATTTTGTTATATTTTTTTACTAACTGAGCCTATTTTATTTTATTTTTTCCTTATTTTTTTGTTTGAATTATGGTTGCATATTTAAATCATTTTTTTGGGATAAAATTTTAATCTTAAAGTAATGGCCTGCCTTATTATAAGTTGCTGTCGTAATTGCGAAAGAATTAGATGTCATCGTATGTACAAAAGTAAATTATACTTTCCCTAATGTATACAAATAATTTGATATCTGAACCGAAGATTGTTGCAGTTAAGATAGAAAGAAATTATATTACAGTACTACGTAATTAAGGGGTAATACGGACAACTTGTTAAAATCTTCTGGATAGATAGGTCCATGCTCGCTTTGACATTATATTCAATATCTTTAATAGTGGCCAATAATTAAAATAGTAACCAGCAGGTGTATGTATGATAGCGGCCCCTTGTATGTGTAATGACGGCTGGCTAAAAATACGGCAGTTTAAGGGGGTTGTAGGGGGTTGTTAGCCCCTCGTTAGGTACATAGGAAAGGTTAGGTTAGGTAGGGGAAATTTAGGTTAGGTGGTATTCTTTTGTTGAGGTTTTGCAGAAAAACTGCCTAGGGAATTGGAAGAAAATTTAAATTTTCTATGCACCCGGGAGGAACTGGCCACTTATATACAAAGGCTCCGTAAGCAGATAAGCCTAGTTGTCTAACCTATACTAATCCGATAGATATACAAAATAAGTTGTATACTAGAACTATCCTAAGCTAGTACTTGTATGATGCTTACAAATCTACCACGGAGATGCCGTTATGTTAGCATTATCGTAGGTCAAAATATGAATTTATATTTACCCTGTTAGTTAGTACTCTTCAACTATTGATGTTTGCATCTCTGGAGAAATGGAACAATTTAGACATAGTTACTGATCTTAAAATTTTTTTAATTTTTTTTCCATTTAAATTTTTAGTTTTTATATTATTTCATATTTTCTCTTTGTTAGGCTGCTTTCCCTATTGGAGGTCTTTAGCTTAAATTATTTAACTTTTTTAGTTAGGCCTATAACCTGGTTAATTGTAATAATAATATCCTAATTTTAAGCATAAGTTTTCCTTGCCTCGGGGGCTACTGAAACCTCATTATGCACTTCCCTTGGTCGTATCTTGTTTTATTTACTCTGTCGAAGTGAAGTTCTGTATTTTCCTTTATTCTCTATTTTACGATAATGTCTAAATATCTTGTTTTATTCCCTTTGTCGAAGAATTTGCTATATTTTCCTTCATTCTATGTTTTACGATAACGTCTAAATGAATTGAAAAAGGTTACATTGCTGATGGGCACAGCATGCGATAGACGGCCACCCTTTTCAGGGTATGGCTGCCTTAAATTGTAATAGGATATTGCCACCTTCATGGTTTTATCATTGTCATTATGATGAAATACCGAGTTTAATAGTTCAACTCTCGTTTGGCCCACACCGAGGGCACGTTCTCAAATAAAAGGTGAAGAACCAGTTAGGAAAGTTCTATCGTTAGCTGTCATTTTTAATTATTGCCATGTTAAAGTTCTTCATCCTTACTCGAAAGTTGATTGTAGTCTTTATATGAGTATTATTGCTATTATTTTTCTCTTCCAGATTTCATGTAATTTTGCCGACTATAGAGTCATGTAATTTTAAAGAAAATAGAGAAAACTTATTAGATTTTGACATGAGAAAAAGACCTGTCAGGAAAACAGCAATGTATTTAATCCCTTTTCTGTTTTTAATTTGACTGATATCAGAATGATGTATAAGCCTTTTCTAACAACTACATTATTGGCTATGAATATATAGTGTAGCCCGCAGTACTGAATATGCAACTCGTGGAACTGTATTTATTTGCCCCCAAGTTGAAATAGTTACCATCTCTGTCAGATAACTGTAGTATTTGAGCATGCTGTGTGCTCAGCTCAACTAAAACCAAGTAAATTCTTTGTGTATCTTAACATTCGATTTAGTAATAATAGAAATTCTAAATATTTGACAGTACTCTGCAGTACATGGTGTTCTATTCACAGTCCCTGAGTAACGTGATCAGAATGATATATTTTACTTTTTAAGCTTAATTTTTCAAGAGTCAAGTATTTATATATAATTCCGGTAACATATATTTATATGTTACTCAGCAAAATTGGCGTGTGTGATGGTATCATTACAAAGATGCAGAGAAATGTTTAAATTCTCAAAGTTTTGATTCCGATTACTCATTCTGTCTCAGTCTTCTGAGTTGTAGTTCTCCCCTTTTAGTGTGAAACTATCAAAAAAATTAATTTTGGGGAATTGGGATAGAAGTATATGCTCGAGTTTTGAAAGCTTGAGTGGTATGTTTAAAGCCAGCACGCTTTGTCCTTAATTTATATTAAGTATTTCTATTTTATTTAGATCAAGCCACACGTGTCATTGATTACCCAACTAAGTATTGCTGCTTCAGATTAAAATGTCCATAAGTAAAAAAAAAGTATAAAAGCAGCAAAGAACAAAAAGCATAAATAAATAAGGCAAATATAAACATAATGCCCCTTTACATAAAGTACCATGTATGTTCCTATACTGTATTTATTTTCATTTATGCGACAGTTTTATAGAACTTTTATTAAGGAAATACATAGTGGCATGATGTACTTGATTAATAAGTACTATGTAATGGCAATATTACTTTCATATTTCTCACATTATTAACTGGTATGATTCACAAACAAATAAACAAATCAGCTCAACAAAGAACTGCAGTACATTATACAGTATTGACAGCCGAAGAATTTGCTGCTTACTAATGTCATCTTGGAATAATAATCATGCAGATGCTTTAAAATGAATAGCACACACTTTCCTTTAAAACGAGTAGCGCACACTTCTTTCGATGACAAGAAATGAAATTCCATGTTGAAGTGATGTTTATATACCCTAGACATTCCTCTTCGGTAGATAAAGTACATCTTTTAATGTGCCATGTACACATTTCTATAGGAAGTACTATACTAAATATCCTTCTTACACTTTAGCTGCATTATTTCACCTTTTATTCTATCCCCTTTGGCCTTCCCACATAGCTCTCCAACTGCTACATCTTCACCTTGCTCCATTCGTCAAATTTCATTTATGAACTGACCCTTTGTGCAAGCCCTATGAGAGCTCTTTAAACTTCTCTGTATTATGTGTACTCTGATAATCAATTTCTTAATTGCTGTTTGTTTGCATATTTACTTATTTTTACCATTATGTAATTATGCTTTCATCATCTCCTTAACTCTTTTCACGTACAGACATTGCATTTAATGGAAGCTTGCGGGGTGAGTGTAGGCCCTATTGCCTTCTTCAATTAGGTGTGAATATTATGTGCTGTATAATGATAATATCCATAAAATTGAATTGTTGCTATGATAATTTTGAGTGTCTAAAATGATTGATGTTCTCAAATTTTTGAATAATTATTGATAATCATGTACAGTGCAAATAATATGAAAGGGGAGACGTTGCAGGGTTGAAAAACTAATTCACAGAAGTTACCGGCTATTAGGAAAAAACTGGGTTTTGCCATTTATGAGGCATTACAGCTGTAAGAGTCAGTAATGATGTAAGCTGAGCTGCAAGACATTTTGTGCCTTAGAATAAAGGATAAACTCCTTTACATTTGGGTACTGTATCACTGGTTCACCTATTGTTTTGATGGGATAGTAAGAAATGTGACTTGGGGTAACATTGCATGGTAGACTGGTGGTTATTTTAAGTGTATTAGGTATTCCAGGACACATTGTCCACTTTGAGAATTCACAGCTGAATGTCAGTTATCAGGAACCTGTGTTTATGAAATTTTATCCGTGAGGAAAATGTACATTACCTTTCCATTTATTCAGGGCATATGACCATGTTCAGTTTCAGTTAATGCATCTTTTCAGAGGATCTTGTGTGGCTTTTTAGCAATTCTTTAATGGTCTCTTTATTATTTCTTACTCTCTAAAGATCATTAGGAGTTGTGTTATGTCAGATTAGGCTTTCTGGAAACCTTATCCTCTTGGTAACATTGAGAACTGAAGCCAGTTTCAGTACTTCAAATTTTCCCACCTCATTTCTTAACCCTTTTACTGGTATGTTTCACAAAACTCATCCCTTTACCCCCATGGATGTACTGGTACGTCCTTGCAAAAAACTGCTATTTACATTTTTTTTGCATATTTTTGATAACTTTATGAGAAACTTCAGGCATTTTCCAAAAGAATGAGACCAACCTGACCTCGCTATGACAAAAATTAAGGCTGTTAGAGCAATTTAAAAAATATATATTGCAAAATGTGCTTGAAAAAAAAAAATGCCAGGGGGTTAAGGGTTGGAAGTTCCAAATAACCTGGGGGTAAAAGGGTTAATGTAAAAAGGACACATGTAAGAAAATTAATTTTGGCTTGGTGGTAATTTGTTGTCTTCAGTAATCGGATATTTAATTGTATGTTGGGTTGTATTTCACGGATAGGATGGCTTAGAATGCAGGACTCCCTCCACTTCCAAGCTGTTGCTTTGTTCCGTAGTTTTATTCATTGTTCTTTTGGCAAGTGTTGTATCTGTGAAATTGATTCCTTTGATACAATAATCTAACTTTTTGTTGTCTGCTTGATGTAGCAGATTGACAAAGGACTTAGCTGTAATATGATGATACTTAATGCTTATGCTGTACTTTGATTGACATTATTTTTTTTATAGAAAAGTACAAGGAATAATGGGTACTGTATGTACAGCATATTTGAAGTAGATGACAATGGTATTCAAGGTTGAAAAGTTTGTTCATATGAAAATAAAAAATAGACATACAGACATTAATTTGCTGATCTTGGTAGCTTTTAATCAATTTTAATCTACAGTACTTTGTTACTGGTGTTAATGAGAGGTCTTGCTGACATGCGATGTCTCACGGAGAGGAGAAAAATCGCTATCCTTATTTGCCAACTTGCTGACGTTACGTTTGGTCGTTCCTTGAATGATTAAGGACCTACTGTGACGGTGCCGAGAGAGGGTGTGAACTCAATGTGACGTTGCCGAGAGAGGGTGTGAACTCAATGTGAAGGTGCCGAGAGAGGGTGTGAACTCAATGTGACGGTGCCGAGAGAGGGTGTGAACTCAATGTGACGGTGCCGAGAGAGGGTGTGAATTCAATGTGACGGTGCCGAGAGAGGGTGTGAACTAAGTCGTTTCCAATCTGCCTTTGAGTTCACACCCTCTCTCGGCACCGTCACACTACCAAATGTTTTGATGGTAATTTTCTCCTGTAGGTTTGTGTTCGGTCTCTCAACATTTGAGTTTGCTGATATTCATTCTCTCTCCATAGGCCTTCATGTCTCCTTATTTATTATCTGCCACGTATAATGAACTGCAACTCACGTAATCTACTGTAAGCATTATTTTGGGGTCTTGGTATTGTCCTCTTGGCTCATAGTTGCACCCGTTTTTTGTTATTTTTCTGTACCTCCTTTACGTTGTGTCCATCTCGACCTGATTACCAGGCCTAATGGCCCAGAGCCTATTCCATTAATTGATTAATCATCCAAAGTTTTACACATCCTTAACTCTACGGTCAGCCCTCTCATTTTATCTTGCCTTGTGATCAAGCATTAAGTAGGGCTACCTTTCTTCCTGGCCCCACTCAGAGAGTAATGTCATAAGGTGTGCTTTTATTTTCTTACCAAAGTGGCATTCTCTGGTTTAACTGACTGATTTAACATGGGCCATATCGTAGTTTATGATATTAAGGGAGTGTGGTAGCGGTTTGCTTTTGTTCGATATCTTATTGATCCATCCATCCATATACCAAAGGCACTTCCCCCAATTTTGAGGGGTAGCCGACATCAACAAAGAAACAAAACAAAAAGGGGACCTCTACTCTCTACGTTCCTTCAGCCTATTGATAATGCAGCTTATTTGTTGTGTGGCTTCTCGTTTTTCCCTGATACAGTCTTCTATTTATCATCTGCTTTTTACAGTTTACCACATAGAAGTTTATGCTTTGTTTTCCTATACTTGGTTTGTAGACTCCTGAGGTTTGGTGGGGGAAATTTAAAGAATTAAGTTCTCCCTTGATTCGTCCCATCTATGTATGGCCTCCGTCTCGGTTAAGAATAGCTCAGGGATTGATATGTCTTAAAAATATGATACTTGGGCGAAGGAGAGTGAATGTTTTCAATCAAGAAAAGAAAGTCACTGTAGAATATATCTTTTGATCATCAAATATGTTAGAATATCGGCCTTTCTCTTCCATCTTTTTGGCAAGATCAATATCTTTTCATACTGGACCTTTGAAGTTGTCTTCACAAGTTATGCAGACTTGCTGTGGCATTTTTGTTACAGTCAATTGCCCACTGTTCACTCCATCTTTGTCAGTATCTTCTTGTGTTGTTTCTCCTGTCCCAGATCTATTGTGAAAAGGAACAGGTGGTTGATATGATTTTTATTTGAGACGTCCATGCTGAGAATCACAGAACCTCAGTGTCTTCTAAATCAGGAAATGTTATTACCAGTCAAATAAGGTCATCTTTTATTCCTTTTACATTACTTCCAAGACTTATGAAGTATTTTAGCTAATAAAAAGTTAACAATGTGACTTGATGAGATTTTCAGGTCTTGAGCATTATAATTGTTATCTATGGGAAAACTATATGACCCAAAGGAGAATAGCACCTTTTTAAGAACTCATAACTCCTTCAGAATGGTAGTGGAACAAATGAGTGAAGTTGTAGGGAAGACTAGGCTATATGATCTGATAGATGACTGATGCTTCAGGAAATATAAGGACAGTAAGATAGATTGTAATAAAGAATTGGCTGTATGAAGGGATTTGAAGATTTTTTTCATCAAAGCGTGTATAGATTAGATTAAGGGTGTTTAACCAGGGCTAAAAATGACTGACTAAGACAACTAGCACTAAGATAGTTCCTTTTCTCAGAACTGGAATGACAGGTTTTGAAGATTCTTTGGTCATTGCCATGAAATTCATCATAGATTTTGTACATACTGTACATTGTTCAAAGTGCATTTCCTTTATTATACTTGGAAGAATGGATCTCTTATTATCCGTTTTTAGTTGGGAAAAAAAACATTGGAATGTGGAAGTATTATTTGTTCCGGCATTATATACAAACCATATGTTCTTTACGTAAGACCATTATTTTGGCGATAGCGGAAACTAGCCATTAAAGCTTTTGGGAGGTGTACCTACCCTCTGCTGGTCAGTGGAGGGGGTTAGCAGGGGTATACCAACCACCGTGCTCACACCAACAATAGTAAACAACCTCCATTTTTTAATTTGGCTTGGTGCAAGACGTAATCTTACTCTCCCATCAAAACCTTTTTAACTGGCTTACGTTTACTGTAGCACTCTCTGCTTCTGCTTGCGTTCGTTCCTACAGATCTGGCGTAGGAGCGAGAGCAATGGCAGACTGTTTTCCTTCCGTGTTTCTATTCAGGGACATCCCTTCGAGTGAACCCAGAAACTAGCTTGGGGTACGTTTTACAGGCAGCCCTCGATGTCACCTGTCAACTTGAACACTGCTTATAGACGGGAAGTATAGAGCGCTGCCTGGAGCTCTGCCTCCATGTGTTGGACAACTTCCTCCTTCCGCGGGAGAGTTGACCTCCACCAGGAGTTCGGCAACTTTTTCTTCCAAGGGAGAGTTATCTCCACAAACCACTGTCCGATAATCTTCCCTCTTACAGGGAGAATTGCCAACAGTGGTTGGTCGCCTTTTCTGCCTCCTGGAGATACACTCTTCACCTGAGTGGTTTCCCCCCAGGGGATTCCTCCAGCAGGAGTAGGATTAGTCCATGCCTCTTGCTGTTCGAAGCTTGGCAACAGAAGAGTTAAGTGACCGCTTGCAGTTCCTGCTCAGGGTATGAAACTTGTCTCGCAAGCAATTTCCCTTTATGGTCATTCCGCAGATGGTGATGTCTGTCGACTGCTTCGGGTCGTCGCCTCTCCCATCGACAAATCTCGTAGGCTATAACTCTTCGTGGATATTGCCGACACCATGCGCGTGGATTGTGCCCTCGTGGTTTCAGCCTCCTATGAGGGAGAAACTGCTTGTAGGCTATAACTCTATACACATTCTCCTCTATCCTCATACACAACACTGAGATTATCAAACAATTCTCTTTCAAGTGTTAACTGTTGCAATCTAATAGTTCAGTAGCTACTTGCCTCTTTGTAAGGGTAGAAGAGTCTTTAATTTATATATGAAAAATTTATTTTAATGTTATTCTTAAACATCTCTTTTAGTTTATTTCCTTATTGCCTTTCCTCACTGGGCTATTTCCCCTGTTGGAGCCTTAGGGCTTATAGCATCCTGCTTTTTCAGCTAGGGTTGTAGCCTTGCAAGTAATAATAATAATAATAATAATAATATTTTCCTACATTATGCCTGTGGGGCACAGCAAAGCTCATGGAACTTTGTGAGGCCATGCCCTTCGGGACCTGTGCATCATGGTTTAACCTGTTATGAGGAAGATACTGTTTGTAGGTTATAACTCCAAGGGGTTATTGCCCACATCGTGCCTGTTGGGTGGCCAAGCCCATTTGGACCTCTGCCTCATGATTTCAACCTGTTACAAGGCAGAAACTGCTGTTCTTCAAGTCAAGCACAGCCTTTTTATAGTTTAAATATGAAATATCTCTTTCGATGTTGTTACTGTTTTTAAAGTATTTTATTTTAATTGTTCATTATTTCTTATATCGTTTATTTCCTTTCCTCACTGGGCTATTTTTCCTTGTTGGAGCCCTTGAGCTTAAAGCATCTTGCTTTTCCAACTAAGGTTGTAGCATAGCTAGTAATAATAATAATGCCCTGGAAACTGGCTATATATAAAATGATCTGCACCCAAGGCCCCTCTCCACTCAAGCAAGGACCAGGGAGGGCAAGGCAATGGCTGCAGATGACTCAGCAGATAGATTTATAGGCTCTCCCAAAATCCCATCCTTAGGTCACAATGATGGTGAAGTTACAGACACTACAAGAAACTATCGAGGGTGAGCGGGCCTTGAACTCCAGTCCAGCAGATCACCAGGCTATCATAACCCAATCTGTTTAATAATAATACCTCCCACCAAAGGAGTGAGTCTCCTCACTAAAGATGTAAGGTTTGCCTTCATCAGACCTAGTTGCAAATCTAGAAAGTTATTTTAATTTTTTCCCTGGCTACAAACCCGTAATTCTTAATGATAATCCTGCTTCATATCAACCCCACTTTCTATATCTTAGTGGCAGGAGAAAGACTGAACAGTCAGTATACGGAGTGTTTGGGGATAACCCCACTCTGTTAGTGGCAGGGGAAAGAATGAATAGTCAGTATACTGAGTGTTTAGGGATATTAACCCCACTCTCTATCTCTCAGTGGCAGGAGAAAGACTGAATAGTCAGTATACTGAGTGTTTGGGGATATCAACCCCACTCTCTGTTAGTGGCAGGGGAAAGACTGAATAGTCAGTATACTGAGTGTTTGGGGATATCAACCCCACTCTCTGTTAGTGGCAGGGGAAAGACTGAATAGTCAGTATACTGATTGTTTGTGGATATTCCCCTTGGCTTACCATGCCCAAATATATTGGAGCCTTGGTCATTTCAACTTTGCTGTGGCTATATCTACGAGAAAGATTATGGCTTTTGTATTATAGATTTTTTATACCTGTTTGCATAGAATTGCCAAAAAGTTGTGTATTTTTGTGGCCAAAGTAAGACTACTTTGTGTACAAATCTGTGCAACATAGAGTTCCTTATGTTTGTGTAGTTGCTATTAAAGATTAAAGAACATACTATTTGTTTAGTATTAATAGTTTTTTATGAATGCACATTGCCATCAATCTTTAAAAGATTTGTTTTTGTTTTTACAGCGTGTGCGAAGTGAAGGGTCGTACAATTTGCCTTGTACTGCAGCCAAATCCGGGATAAACAAATCCCTCAACCGTTACAGAGATGTGCTCCCCTATGATCACACCAGGATAGTCATCTCTGGCTCCAATACAGATTATATAAATGCATCTCTTGTCAAGGTAATTGTTCCAGTCCAGTTCTCCTTTTATTTTGTTCATTCTCAAAATGTTTATGGTCTGCTAATTATTGTGAATTATGCTTTGTTCTTCATTTAACCCCTATTGTTGTGAATTATGCTTTGTACTTCATTTAACCCCTATTGTTGTGAATTATGCTTTGTTCTTCATTTAACCCCTATTGTTGTGAATTATGCTTTGTTCTTCATTTAACCCCTATTGTTGTGAATTATGCTTTGTTCTTCATTTAACCCCTATTGTTGTGAATTATGCTGTTCTTCTTCATTTAACCCCTATTGTTGTGAATTATGCTTTGTTCTTCATTTAACCCCTATTGTTGTGAATTATGCTTTGTTCTTCATTTAACCCCTATTGTTGTGAATTATGCTTTGTTCTTCATTTAACCCCTGATTTCATTTAACCTTTACAGGTGGAATGTGTAAACAGATCGTACATATTAGCCCAGGGACCACTGCCGCAAACATCGCCTCATTTTTGGCTGATGGTATGGCAGCAAAGAGTGAAAGGGATTATAATGTTGAACAAGATCATTGAAAAAAATCAGGTGAGTTTAGTTGGGACTTAGTTTTTGTACTTCTTGCTATTGCATTGTGTAGGTTTGTTTGATATTTATATTTCTGGTATTGCGAGCTATAAGTTGGTGGAATTTTTTCACCGACGATTTTCTTTATTTAATGCTGAATCAAGGATGTGTACTGTATTTTAGTTTATGGTACAAAAATGAAATATACTGTAGATTTGTTCTGGCACTAGATACAAACCTTAAATAGGGAGTATTTTTTTTGGAACTAACTGAAAACCACCCGTTAAGACAAAGGGACTGGGAACCCCCTCTCTTTTAATTTTTTTCCTGAGAAATATGAAAGAAGAGGAGCTGAGGGGAGAGTGACTGCTCCCCACACTCTAGTTTTGGGGTGTCTGAATGTATGTGGATGTAGTGCGATAGAGAGTCAAAGATGTGGGAATAGAAGGATGGATATGTTAGCCTTGTGTGAGACAAAGATAAAAGGGAAGGGTGAAGTGACTGGTAGAGTGTCTGGGACTGAAAGGGGAAGAGCAAGAGAGGGTTTGGCTTTATTGCAGAGTGAAAGGATGACAAAGTAGTGGAATGGAAGGAGGTATCATCTAGGTTAATGTGGGTAAGGGTTAGTTTGGGTAAGGAATGTTGGGCTTTTGTTCGTGCATATGGGCCAGGTTGTGAGAAAGGTGAAGAACAGTGGAATGAGTCATTGGGAGGCATGGCGTACCAGGTGAAAATGAGAGTGGTGAGAGACTGGTGGATATGTGAGTTGAGAAAGAGTTGGTAATAAGTTGTAGTTTAAAAAAAAAAATAGATAATAACAAGTATACATGGGTAACAGTGGCAACTTGAAGAGTGGTAGAAAGGGAATTAATGGGTTGTGTGTTGATAACTAGATGGATGTTTGGAAGATTGAAAGATGTGCCCATGATAAGGGGTATGGCTAACTGTGTCTAATCATTTTTTTGGTTGAAGGAAAATAAAAGTTGTAGCAAAAGAGTGGAGGGGACGATGTAAAAGGGAGGTAGTGAAGGTTGAAGAGTTAATAAAACCAGAGGTAAAAAGGGAATATCAAGAAAGGTTGGAAGAAACTGGTAATTTTTCTCTTACTAAACTTGCTGTAAGAGAAAATTTTGTTGGGATTGCACATGACGTGTGGCAAGAGGATTGTTGGAGGGAACATGAGGAAGGGTAGTGAATGGTGGAATGAATAAGTGAAGATAAAAGTGGAAGAGAAAAAGAGGGCATTTGAAGAATGGCTGCAGAATAAGTGTAGAGAAGTATGAAAGATATAAAGAAAAATGTGGAAGTAAAATGTAAGGTAGCTGAGGCAAAGATGGTGGCTGACTAGAGGTGGGGTCCAGGATTGGATTGTGCCACATATATCTCCTGGAAATGAGGGCAGCCTTTCTAGCCCTCAAGCACTTCCATCAGCTCCTTTCAGGGCACTCCTTGATGTTGAGGAGCAACATGATGGTAGTGTCACACACATACAAACGAGGAAGTACTCATTCATAGTCCCTATTCCAACTGGTTGTAGAATTCTTCAGATGGACGGAAAACAATTTGGTAGCTCTTACATCTCGGTTCATTCCAGGGAAGAATAAACAGGAGGACTCGGATAGTAGGCTCCAAATGGTCCCTTGAAACAACAGATAGCCATCAAAGTTTTGACTGTGGGGTTTGCAGATAATCAAACTGTTTGCAACATCCCTCAAACAAGAACTTCAAGTGTACTGCTCTCCAGTACCGGACCCACAGGCGTTTTGTCAAGACGCCTTCCAACACTCTTGGGACAGGGTGGACATCTATGCATTCCCCCTTCTGCCTAGTAAGGATGCTTTTAAAGTCCGGGCATCTTACAGCTTGGTTCTTTCCAGGGAAGAATGAACAGGAGGACTTGAATAGTAGGCTCCAAATGGTCCTTGAAACAACAGATAGCCATGAAAGTTTTGACTTTGTGGGGTTTGCAGACAATCAAACTGTTTGCAACATCCCTCAAACAAAAGCTTCTGGTGTATTGCTCTCCAGTACCGGACCAACAGGCGTTTTGTCAAGATGCCTTTCAACACTCTTGGGACAGGGTGGATATCTATGCATTCCCCCCTTCTGCCTAGTAAGGATGCTTTTAAAGTCAGAGCATCTCAAGATCTGTTGATGTCCCTAATATCTCTGCTGTGGGATCATGGAGCATGGTTTCTCGACCTATATCTGCTCACAGAGACACTGAAGGAACTCCCCTCACTTTCTGATCTCAGACAACCACACATGAAGATATTCCATCAAGCGATTCCATCGCTTCATCTTCACATCTGGAGGTTATCCAACAATTGCTTAAAAAGAAAGGCTTTTCGAGAACAGTTGCGAAGAGAATGGCAGGATACTTCCGGGAGTGGTCTGCCTCTGTATATCATGAAAAGTGGTCTGTCTTTTGTGGCTGGTGATGTGAACGGATTATCGCTCCTCTCAGTGCCACTATTCCAACAATAGAGTAGTTCTTATAGTACCTCAGGGAGGAAAAAAC
Source organism: Palaemon carinicauda (assembly GCF_036898095.1). Taxonomy (NCBI): domain Eukaryota; kingdom Metazoa; phylum Arthropoda; class Malacostraca; order Decapoda; family Palaemonidae; genus Palaemon; species Palaemon carinicauda. The sequence continues at coordinate 6,500,841 of NC_090766.1, read as the reverse complement.
TTTGTTCAGTGTCCACAGTAAACGGCTATCCCTCGGCCTTTAGCTTCATATTGAAGCTGAATAAAGTTAACATTTTCTCCTTGATGGAGTTGTCTCTACTCACATGAAATTTTGAGCGCACGTACCCTCAGTCAGAAGTCAGACCATCTCCTTGAAACCCTGTTAAGGTTCTATGTTCACTGAATGGAGAACCTTACGAACCTTTTCGTTAAGCCTCAAATTGAAACTTGACCCTGAAAATGTTCTTCCTTCTAATCCTGGTCTCTGGGAAGAGAGTCTGTGAACTTTATGGTCTGTCCTATGACATCGCCCATTCAAGGAGATGAGGCCATTGTCACTCAGTTTTGTCCGTAAGTTTGTAGCCAAGCCTCAAAATCTAACTAGCATTCTAGATTCGGGCTCTTCTGGATTGAGAGTCTCCGGTCTGTAACTGATGATTCTGATCAGTGGGTAGAGGAGGTACTTGTAAAGAACTAAAAGAGCCGTCCCACAGATCAACGGGCTCTTCATAAGCACAGGGAAGAATAAAAGGTATATCCCGAAGAACTCGATATCTTCCTGGATCAGGCAAGTAATTTAGAGAACCATTCAACAAGACCCAGTCGCTTTTCCCATGCCCATGACTTCTAAGGTTATCAGTACATCCTTAGCGTTCAAAAAGGATTTTGACGCAGGTGTTACAAGCAGGCGTGTGGAAATGACAGACTATATTCACAGCCCACTACCTACAAGACATAATGTTCTCCTTAGGCCCTATGGTGGCTGTGCAAAACCTGGTCAACTAACACCTCAGCTCCCTTGTATGACAAGTAGCAGTTGGTTGAGGGCAGATGTTACGTGCTAGTAGGACTAGAATGGATTTGTGAGTGACTGGCCACTTCCTATATCTATCTCCCTTCCCTTTGGGCTCAGCTGCCGAGGAACTCGGCAAGCTGACCTCCTTTGACTGCAGGTGGGTACCATGCTCTTTGCGTAACCTGATGTATATGTATGTCCCCGTCTTCCAAGCGAGGTGGAGTCTGGCAATGCCTAGGTTAAGTGAGAGATGTATCTCCAACCTTACGCTTACCTGGTCAAGTCACGTTGCTAAATTCTACGCTAGCACCTTATGCCCAGGATGTCCTTTAGGATCACGAGGTGTCAGGGTTCCATCTAAACAGTATGTATGTAGCAAAGAGGGACACCCCAGAACAGTCTCCAGCCAGTTGGTTTTAGGGACTTCCACCCACCATGAGGGGAGTCTCCTGTGTAAAGAGCATAATGTTTGTATCTAGTGCTAGAACAAATGACAAATTTGGAATTATTTGTATTTTTCCTAACTATACAAACCTGAAGCTCTTTACACATACTGGTCCTGCTATCACCTTACCCCATTAATCCTGCTGCAATTTTAAAGCAACAGTGTTTAGTAGTGCTCGGTATCCCCTCTCCCACTAACTAGTGCAGGGTAGTTACACCTTGCAAAATCTTAATGGCTAGTTTTCACCTAGTGGCAAAATAATACTCCTTATTTAACCCTTTTACCCCCAAAAGGACATACTGGTACGTTTCACAAAAGCCATCCCTTTACCCCCGTGGACGTACCGGTACGTCCTTGCAAAAAATGCTATAAATTTTTTTTCTTTTTTTTCATATTTTTGATGATATTTTGAGAAAATTCAGGCATTTTCCAAGAGAATGAGACCAACCTGACCTCTCTATGACAAAAATTAAGGCTGTTAGATCAATTTAAAAAAAAATATACTGCAAAATGTGCTGGGAATAAAATAACCCCCTGGGGGTTAAGGGTTGGAAATTTCCAAATAGCCTGGGTGTAAAAGGGTTAAAGAGTTTCAGTTTTGTTTAGTTAGGAAAAATACAAGTTTTTCCAAATTTGTCCTATCTTGCATATTTTAATACTTTGCATTGTATGTCACAGATAAAATGCCATCAGTATTGGCCTGTTGGGACCAGCGAAGGCGGGGAAGATTCCATGGATATATCGACAGCAGGCCTTAAAGTAGACCTCCTCAATGTTGATCATCATTCGCACTACAACTATACTACTCTTAGGTTTGTTTGTTTTTTATTTCGATAGTTTTAATAGCATTCATGTCTCCTGTGCAAATATTGCCCTTGATGCTTATATTTCTTACAGGGTATGTCTAGATAATATACAGTACATTATGTTTTGGAAATATTTCGCTGTATTCAAAATCCAGTTTTGCCTTGTACCCAATCAGGGATGATACAGTCTTGGCTAACTGCATTATTTTCTGGGATATGATTTCATGATAATTCCATATTGAAATGTAACTTACTCGTAATCTTTCTTCTCACAATCTTTTAAAAGTTTCAATATGAGCCACATGTAGAGGACGTTAATGGGAAAATGAATTGATGGTTATCCCAACATCTATTTACAGATTAACGGAGGTATCGTCTGGTGTCAGTAGAACAATTTTACATTTCCATTATACCACTTGGCCAGACTTTGGTGTTCCACAGTCTCCAGAGGCTTTCTACAAGTTCCTTAACGTTGTACGAGCAAGTGGCGTCCTAGAACCAGACGTTGGACCATCAATTGTTCATTGCTCCGCGGGCATTGGCCGATCAGGAACATTTTGTCTTGTCGATAGCTTTTTGATGATGGTAAATTGTTATTTAGGTTTTTGTCATGTTCAGTTATACTTTAACCCTGGATAGGTACGCTCCTCGGACACCCCTTTAAGGGTATACTCGGACGCGAACGACCCCGACGCCAAAAAAAATTCTTGAAAAATCAGTTTTTGCAGTAACCTCCTTTTTTCTTTTGCCAAAAAAAACTTCAATGAATGCTTAAAACAACTGTAAAGATAAATACTACTCATCTGCAGAAAAACTTTATTATAAATATTTTAAAAAATTAAGTAGAAAAAAAAAAGACCTGACATAAAAATTCATAAAAAAATTTTTTATACATATATACACAAATCCTTTTAGGAATTGATTCTTGAATGTTTAGGACACATCTTGATGTATTTTGGATGAAGTCAGACCCATGGAGGTGAAGATCGGAAATGAGAAAAAAAGGGTAACTTTTTTTTGGCCAAAATAATTTGTCCAAATTTCATGAATTTTTTGGGTACCCAAATGAAATAGGAAGTGGCTAATTTTTTTAGGGAATAAACACATGTTATCCTAAAATAGGAATATGTAAAAAAATCTTCATTATTTTGTAAATTACATTTATATCAGGGGCCATATCTAAAGGTAATTTTTTGAGTACTTAGAAATTTCGTAAAAAAATACATATATTTAATATATAATATGATATTTATGCAAATAAAAATATACCAAAATATCACAAATTCTATAGGGAACAAGAATATATATAGATAGGGCAACTTACGCTTCGGATATGTCCACAAAATGGCCGCCAACCACACTGACTCAGACTCCCTAATCTGCTACTTGAAATGTAGGAAGGGTATGTCAATTTCAAGGTGTTATTTACTAATCTAATTATTATTGGATATGCATAAAAATTGTATGGTGGGTTGCCGGATAATTGTCGATTATTTTACGACTATAAAATTAAAATTCTGACCCAAAAAAATTTTTTTGAAGGGAAATAAAATCGAAAAAAAAAAAATGTAAAACAATATAATATTTTAGCTAAAAAAAATTTGATGATATTCAATCAAAAAAGAAGTAAACAAAATTTTCCGACAAATAAACATCTAGAGGAATCATTACTCTGTGATAGTTCCTTAGTATGTAGTAATTTTGAAAGAATTGGGAAAAAACGAAAAAATGGCAATCACCGGAAAATCGAACACATACCTATATATACGCCATATCTGGCTAAAAAAAAGATAGGCATGGGTAGCCAGATCATCTAGAAACACTTTCCAACACTATAAAAATATAAGTTTTGCGACACTACTTGCCAATTCCTTACGGTAACATGACTAAGCAAAAAAATGCAAAACAAATAAAAAGGGGCACTTGCGGAAAAATGGCTAACATTCTAATATACGGCATTTCGGAAAAAAAAAATTCAGCCACGTGCTAGGCAAACCATCAAGGCACATTTTCCGACAAATAAACATCTAAATGAATCATTACTCTGTGATAGTTCCTTAGTACGTAGTAATTTTGAAAGAAATGGGAAAAAACGAAAAAGTGGCAATCACAGGAAAATCGAACACATACCTATATATACGCCATATCTGGCTAAAATAAAGATAGGCATGGGTAGCCAGATCATCTAGAAACACTTTCCAACACTATAAAATTATAAGTTTTGCGACACTACTTGCCAATTCCTTACGGTAACATGACTAAGCAAAAAAATGCAAAACAAATAAAAAGGGGCACTCGTGGAAAAATGGCCATTCTAATATACGGCATTTCAGAAAAAAAAAAAATTTCAGCCACGTGCTAGGCAAACCATCAAGGCACATTTTTCGACAAATAAACATATAAATGAATCATTACTCTGTGATAGTTCCTTAGTACGTAGTAATTTTTAAAGAAATGGGAAAAAACGAAAAAGTGGCAATCACAGGAAAATCGAACACATACTTATATATACGCCATATCTGGCTAAAAAAAAAATAGGCATGGGTAGCCAGATCATCTAGAAACACTTTCCAACACTATAAAAATATAAGTTTTGCGACACTACTTGCCAATTCCTTACGGTAACATGACTTAGCAAAAAAATGCAAAACAAATAAAAAGGGGCACTCGCGGAAAAATGCCCAACATTCTAATATACAGCATCTCAGATAAAAAAAAAGACATGCACGTGTTAGCCCAACCATCAAGGCACACTTTCTAACACATAAACATAAAAAAAAAATCAATAATATACGGCAATTCCTTACTACGTAGTAAATTTTTACAAATATTGAAAAAAAAAACAGAAATTGGCAACCGCAGTTAAATACCCAATATACCAATAACTACGTCGTATCTGACAAAAACAAAATCACGCATGGGTAGCCAGATCATCTAGACACACTTTCCAACACTAAAAAAGCAAAAGTTTTACGACACTATTTGACAATATCTTACGGAAAAATGACTTGGCAAAAAAATGAAAAAAAATGAAAAAGGGGCACTCGCGGTAAAATGCCCGACATTCTAATATACGGCATCTCAGATAAAAAAAAAGACATGCACGTGTTAGCCCAACCATCAAGGCACACTTTCTAACACATAAACATGAAAAAAAAATCAATAATATACGGCAATTCCTTAATACGTAGTAATTTTTACAAATATTGAAAAAAAACAGAAATTGGTAACCGCAGTTAAATACCCAATATACCAATAACTACATCGTATCTGACAAAAACAAAGTCACGCATGGGTAGCCAGATCATCTAGACACACTTTCCAACACTAAACAAGCAAAAGTTTTACGACACTATTTGGCAATATCTTATGGAAAAATGACTTGGCAAAAAAATGAAAAAAAAATGAAAAAGGGGCACTCGCGGTAAAATGGTCCTCGTGGTGATGAACGACATTTTAACTAAAAAAAAAATCATGCACATGGTAGCCAAACAATCCACCAAGACTTTCCACAACTGATAACCTATACAAGTTGCACCATTCTACGACAATTTCATAATACGTAATAACTTTGATAATTATGCAAATTACCTTAGAAGGGTAAACTCGGTCGCGCTCGACCCCGACGCGTCTCGGAAATCAGGGAAGGAGTACAGCTACAGCAATGCACATCTGGACACTACTAGAGCGTGTAGGGGAGACACCTCCTGCAGGTCGATCACCCACAAATTCAGTCACGGGGGTGAGTCACGTGAGAAAGACCTGTTTTTTTTTTGACGCTCAGGGTCGCGAACGACCCACCGTACCTATCCAGGGTTAACACTAGCAATAGGTACATGAAATAAAGAAACAATATAGGCTGAATATGAATGAGACTTAAAAGCTTTATATTCATAACTACAAACACATGTCCATCATACAAGGTAAAACCCTATTACCCCCAAGGTAAGGTTAAATTTCGAGCACATTTTGCTATATATTTTTTTTTTTAAATTGCTCTAACAGCCTTAATTTTTGTTGTAGAGAGGTCAGGTTGGTCTCATTCTTTTGGAAAATGCCTGAAGTTTCTCATGAAGTTATCAAAAACATGTAAATAACAGTGTTTTGCAAGAACGTACCGGTACGTCCTTTGGGGGCGAAAGGGTTAATAAACTAGTTTAAAAGAGAGAATTGAGTTACATACAAGATAAGGATCTATTCCAACATTTACCCAATATGCATTAGGTCTCAGTGAATAGTAATTAGAAGATGGATTCTTTTAATATCACATTAGTTTTTAATGTGTGATCGACTTTCATTAATCTTATCTTTTATTCCTACAGTTATCGCAAGGGTTATGCAATTCTGACGCTGGAAAGGTGCTAGAAGTCTTACTAGATATGCGTAAGCAACGGATGGGACTGATCCAAACCCCAGACCAACTTCGTTTCTCATACCAGGCCATTGTGTATGGAGCTCACAAAATAGGAGAAGTTAACGGAAAGGTGAGTTGCTTGTGAATTAAGGGTTTTGGGGCATTTAACTGACTTGAATTTGAAAATGAAACTGTGGCCTGAAAGTAGGATCATTACGAGTCCTTGGAAATTTGATTGGGTTAGTTGCAATTACCAACAAACCAACTTTACAATGATAATCTCAATCAGTGTGACTTGGTCAGTCTCAGAATTATCGTTTTGGGAAAGTTCACTTCGTATCAGACTCTTGCCAAGATGATGTTCTCAAACAAGTGGGAAGGTATACAGACTTTTGTTTTAGGTCATAAATGCTATTTATTCTCAGAGGATTACAAACTGTCAAGCTTTAGTAGTAGTATGGTTACAGCAAAGCTGAACACAGTTGTTAAAACTTCAACGAGGTGGCAGTAGTTAACTGAAGGGGGAAGTAGTTCTCCCTCCTCACCCAACAGGCCACTGAAGACCCACTTTGCTTTCCACAGGCTGATAATACAGCCATATTGTACTTCTGGCTATTTTGATCTCTTTCTTTTTATTTTAGTTAAATATGTTGGCAAATATGTTGAAGGTGGGGGTGTGACTGTACTTGAATGGTTGGTGAGATTGTTTAATATGTGTTGTGTTGTGTTGTCAATGGTACCAGTAGATTGGGTTTGTGCGTGTATTGTACCACTATATAAGGGTAAGGAAGATGTGCATGAGTGTTGTAATTCGAAGGGTATTAGTTTGTTCAGTGTAGTTGGAAAAGTGTAGGGTAGAGTACTGATTAATAGGATCAAGGATAAAACAGAGAATGCAATCATAGAAGTACGGGGTGGGTTTAGAAGAGGTAGGGGTTGTATGAATCAGATTTTTACAGTTAGGCAGATATGCGAGAAATATTTAGCAAAAGGTAGGGAGGTGTATGTTGCGTTTGTAGATCTGGAGAAAGCGTATGATAGAGTTGATAGGGAAGCAATGTGGAATGTGATGAGGTTATATGGAGTTGGTGGAAGGTTGTTGCAAGCAGTGAAAAGTTTCTACAAAGGTAGTAAAGCATGTGATAGGATAGGAAATGAAGTGAGCAATTGGTTTCTGGTGAGAGTGGGGCTGAGACAGGGATGTGTGATGTTGCCGTGGTTGTTTAACTTGTATGTTGATGGAGTGGTGAGAGAGGTGAATGCTAGAGTGCTTGGACGAGGATTGAAACTGGTAGACGAGAATGACCATGAATGGGAGGTAAATCAGTTGTTGTTTGCGGATGATACTGTACTGGTTGCAGACACGGAAGAGAAGCTTGACCGATTAGTGACAGAATTTTTGAAGGGTGTGTGAGAGAAGGAAGTTGAGAGTTAATATGAGTAAGAGTAAGGTTATGAGATGTACGAGAAGGGAAGGTGGAGTGAGGTTGAATGTCATGATGAATGGAGAGTTACTTGAAGAGGTGGATCAGTTTAGGTACTTGGGGTCTGTTGTTGCAGCTAATGGTGGAGTGGAAGCAGATATACGTCAGAGAATGAAGGAAGGATGCAAAGAGTTGGGGGGGAGTTAGGGAGTAGTAAAAAATATAGGGTTGGGCATGAATGTAAAGAGTTCTGTATGAGAAAGTGATTGTACCAGCTGTAATGTATGGATCGGAGTTGTGAGGAATGAAAGTGACGGAGAGACAGAAATTGAATGTGTTTGAGATGAAGTGTCTAAGGAGAATGGCTGGTGTATCTCGAGTAGATAGGTTAGGAATGAAGTATTGAGGGTGAGAACGGGTGTAAGAAATGAGTTAGCAGTTAGAGTGGATATGAATGTGTTGAGGTGGTTTTGCCATGTTGTGAGAATGGAAAATAGCTGTCTGCTAAAGAAGGTGATGAATGCAAGAGTTGATGGGAGAAGTATAAGAGGAAGGCTAAGGTTTGGGTGGATGGATGGAGTGAAGGAAGCTCTGGGTTATAGGAGGATAGATGTGAGAGGCAAGAGAGCGTGCTAGAAATAGGAGTGAATGGTGGGCAATTGTGACGCAGTTCCGGTAGGCCCTGCTGCTTCCTCCGGTGCCTTGGATGACCACGGAGGTAGCAGCAGTAGGGGATTCAGCGTTATGAAGCTTCATCTGTGGTGGATAACGGGGATGGTGGGCTGTGGCATCCTAGCAGTACCAGCCGAACTCGGTTGAGTCCCTTGTCAGGCTGGGAGGAACGTAGAGAGGAGAGGCCCCCTTTTTTGTTTCATTTGTTTGAATTCGGCTACCCCCCAAAATTGGGGGAAGTGCCTTTGTATATGTATGTATGTTTGTTGGCAAATTGTCATGTGGAAGGGGTATTTAGAAGGAAGGAAGGATTTGCAGTAGTTTCTCAATAACTGTAGCTGAGACGGTTACCTGTGCAAACTTACCGATATCCATATTCCTGTTTTCTGTTTATTCCCTTACTTTTGTGGCCTTGTGATGACGACAACCACTCGGTACAGCGTAGGCCTGCATTCCTTGAACATCGTTGTGCTCTGTTGGAGGAAGAAGGTTTTGCTGCTGCCTAGTATGAAGGGGAAGGGTGCCGCCTTTCTTTATACCTTCAGTGTCTTCCCTAACCTGGAAAAGCGCTAAGGGTGTATCAATTGGTTGTGCTGTCTCTTCTCCCCGTGAGTGTCGTCATCGGCCTTTATGACCTGGTAGAAGGCAAACTGTTTGCAACTTCTAGAGGAGGAGAAGTAGAAGACGTCGAGGATGTCCTGGAAGACTTCATTATGGATCGCATACTCATGATGCCTACCATTTCTCTCCCTGTGGGAGAGACATTGTGATACCAGAAATCTCCCTTCTTTAGTAAGTGTCAAAAGTTGTTCCAAAGGGGGAAGTAACATCAACACATTTAACTCTGGGAATGTTACTGGATATTACATAAGCCCTAAAGAGTAACACTCATAATAATCAATTTGTTTTGAAAATGAAAGAGATCCTTGACAGGTTTTACTTCTGTGGGGTAAATATAGAAACTACCTAGCCCTAGTGAAGCGAATGCAAAATGGTATAACTTTTCCTGAGTCACAAGTCATTATGGAGGCAGCTGGGATACCCCTCCAGAAGTACTCATCTCTTCTTCAACCATGACTCGTCCAACTAGCATGACTTGCTCAGTCCCTATAGCGAATGCTCTAGCACAGGACTGCTCGCCAAATTCCCGCGAGATTACTGATGAGTGATGCTCACGTAATTGTGGCTCGTTAATAGGTAATCCAAGTTGAACGAAGAGCTTACGACTGTTGTTCGCGTTCCCCATCATGTGACCGAGATGTCGCCAGGGGAATAATAATCCGCAATTCGACGAGAAAGGCATATGCATCATCACATACCCATCCACCTTCTGAGGTTTGAGAGCGAGTTTCTTGACAGTACTCAAACCCAAATGCTTGCACGGACATCCAGATTCAGGCTTTACGCCATGAGCGTATGAGTACATTATTACATCACAAGGTCACAAGAGAGGGAATGCCGCCTCGCAACCTCCTGTTCCCCAGGAAAGAAGAATTTCCAGGCTCCTACAGTTGGTTCTTTTTGTAGAAAAGGCACCTAGAGGCTGGATATCAGTACAGTATTCGACCTCTCCTCCCTGAACAGGTTTGTTCAACAGACTTCGTTCAGGATGGAGACGGCAGACATGATGACACAAGTAGTAAGACAAGATCACACAAGTTGTCAGACCTGAGCACTTCATGCCAGTGGTTTTTATATTGTCTAGTTGCCAACAAAGGCCTGACTTTGTGCTGTTCACCGATGGTGGATCTATTTGCAACACCTCTGAACAGCAGGCTCCCGCTGTACTGTTCCCCAGTACTGTATCCCCAGGCATTCTGGTAAGATGCATTTCAACAATGGTGGGACAACATCGGTGTTGTCCCACCTTGCTTGAGGATACACTCATGCACACTATTCTTTTATTTTTCTTCCTCGTGTTTTGTTAAAGTTTTCATAGTTTTTATAGGTTATATTTATTTAAATGTTATTACTGTTCTTAAAATAATCTATTCTTCCTTGTTCCCTTTCCTCACTGGGCTATTTTTCCCTGTTGGAGCCCCTGGGCTTATAGCATCCTGCTTTTTCCAACTAGGGTTTGTAGCGTAGCAAGTAATAATAATAATAATAATAATAATGATAATATGCGCTTCCTCAAACAAGGCAATTTTGTCCAACTTGGCAATGACCTCCCAGCCCCGCTATGGCATCCCAGACCTTCTTCACCTGCCAACAGAAGTCCTGAGAGAACTCCCTCCACGTCACGATCTACTTCATGGCACAAAGCCGTCGAGTCCCTATGTCTTCACGCCTAGAGGTTATCCTGCGAATCCTTGCGAAGAGAGGATTTTCGCAATTCGTTGCGGAAGAGATGGCCCGGATACTTCCGGAAATCTTCAGCTGCAGTGTACCGAACTTATGTGGGCAGCCTTCTGTGGTTGAGGTCAAAAAATGGTTAGCTCTCCTCTCAATGCCACTATTCCAGCAATAAGGGATTTTTCATGTGTGGCCTTTGGGGGGGGGGGGGGGGGGGGGGACCTCCTGTCGGCAGTAAAAGGCTATCGGTCAGCCTTGAGCCTTGCCTTTAGATTGAAACAGTTGTCCTCTCCTCATACGGAGTTTTTGAGCTTACTTGCCCTCAGTGGGAAGTTAGACCACCTCCATGGAATGTTGGTTGTTGTATGGTCTCTTAAAGGAGCTCTTTACGAACCATTAAGCCAGGTATCAAATCTTTTTCCGGACCCTGAAACGGTCCTTTGCTATTTGCTTTGGCCCTCGGCCAAGTGAGTAAGAGCACTTTATGGTCTTATCCTACAATGTCTCCTATTCAAGGGAATGGAGACAGATAATCCTCGGCTTCATCCCTGAGTTTATTGCCAAGACTCGGATGTCCAGCAGTAACGGATCAGAGATTCGGGACACTTCCGGATTGGGAGTCACCATAACGTGACCGAAGGACCGATATCAACAGCTACTGTACCACGGTAGGGCTCTGAGGTGTTACCTCAAACAAGCTTCAGGAGCTCCTCCCCAATTGAATGGAATGTTTGTCAGCACAGGGATGGTTAAAAAGGAGAATTGCAAAGAATACGATCTTAGCAGGGATTCGTAAAGTCACAGACCTGGCCTTGACTCCTGATTCTCCTCCGCATACACGGAAAACGTAGAGCTTGAGACAGTAGGGACATTAGTGCATCCATAGCAGTCAAGAAAAACTACTTTGTGGCACAGGATCTTCTATTGGGTGTGTGGAAGCATCAGATGACTTTCACTGCCCATTACCTGCAAGACATAACCCACAGGAACACAGAGACGTTTTCCATCGGATCTATGGTTGTTGAACAATAAACAGTTTAAGCACTTCAAGCTCTCTGATGGATAAGTAGCAGATGGTGGATGGCAGAGGTCACCCGGGATTAAATCTGGAATGAAGGATAAGAATGACTGTCTCCTTTCATTCATCATTCCCTTTCTTGGGGAACAGTACCTACGGTGCTCTGCAAGCTGGCCTCTGATGTCTGCAGGCTATAACCATTTCCCTTGTGTAACTTTGCATAGAAATACATACTTTTTACATCCCCATATCCCATTTGCGAGGTGGGAATTGGGTAACGTCTAGAGATGTGTCAAAGAATCCTATGATTTCTGAGAATTCTTACCTATACAAGTCACATTGCTGGTATCATATAATCACATGGATTAGTCAGGCCGCTAAAGCATGCTATTGCATAAAGTTTTAGCGAGGTGTCGGGTTATTCCTCTGTGTGTGCATGGCACAGAGGAAAACCTCGTGTCAGAAACCACCCAATTGGTTAGGACTTCCACCCACCTTAGGGTGAGTCTTCCCTGATAAAGAGTGAAATGGCTTGTATTAGTGACGGAACAAATTACAAATTTGTCCCGTCATTATCTATTCTCCTACAAGTCCTGCTGGCAATCAAAAGTGTTGAGACAACACAGGTGTGTGTGTGATTGGGGTAGCCAGTACTACCCCCACCTCCCCCCTGCTAACTAGCAGTGTGGTAGTTATACCGTGCTAAAAGTCTTATGGCTAGTCTTCCAGCTTGGTTGAAGGTATATTCCCAAATAAAGAGCTCAAGGTTTTTATCATTAGGAAAAATACAAGTTACTGTACTTTAAATGGCTTTTTTTATTCTTTTTATTATTATAGTTATTATTATTATTATTATTATTATTATTATTATTATTATTATTATTATTATTATTTGCTAAGCCACAAACCTAGTTGGAAAAGCAGGATGCTATAAGCCCAGGGGCCCCAATAGGGAAAATAGCCCAGTGAGGAAATGAAAGAAGGAAAGATAAAATATTTTAAGAAGAGTAACAACATTGAAATAAATATTTCCTATATAAATTATAAATACTCTAACAAAACAAGAGGAAGAGAAATTAGATAGAACAATGTGCCCGAGTATACCCTCAAGCAAGAGATAATGATTTAGTAAGTTGTATTGTTTTATCTCGTGTGTTTTCTCATGCTGTATTTGGATCCCCTTCCAGGATCCGTGTGAGGAAAGCAGCAGCGAAGAGCCCTCTCTAGTTGAAGATTTGCCGCCACAGCCACCCCCACGAACCGACTCCCTGACCCGCTCCATGATTGAAAGTCAGTTGGCACAGGAGTTAGACGGTGAAGGATCAGACACAGGACCAGAAGATAATGAAGATATTTCCAGAGAAGGTACGCAGAAGCATTTTCAATCTTTTTCTATTGTAGAAAGATCTGTTCTGTTTCTTTTTCTCTTTTGTCTTCTTCATGAACCCCAGACACTTTATTCCCCACCTCAAAGAGAAAATCATTTGCCTACTCATGAATACTCAGGTTCTTAACTCTTTTACCCCAAGGCTATTTGGAAATTTCCAACCCTTAACCCCCAGGGTGTTATTTTTTTTCCCAGCACATTTTGCTGTATATTTTTTTTAAATTGCTCTAACAGCCTTAATTTTTGCCATAGAGAGGTCAGGTTGGTCTCATTCTTTTGGAAAATGCCTGAATTTTTTCAAAAAATTATCAAAAATATGAAAAAAAGAAATTTTATAGCATTTTTTTTGCAAGGACGTACCGGTACGTCCATGGGGGTAAAGGGATGAGTTTTGTGAAACGTACCAGTACGTCCTTTTGGGGGTAAAAGGGTTAAAAGTAAAAACCCCCACTTTCATATATTCTAGAAAGTCAACTGAGTTAGACTTGGGAATTTAGTTGATAAGTAATGGATTAGCTGGAAGATGGAATTGAATTATGCCACCTGTTACCCTGCTCAAATTTGTTCTCAGCTTTGAATTAATTTAATTTTATCTCTGTAAAGTATAGCTGGATGGAGGGTTCATTTTTTGCATACATTCCCCCCTTTTTTTTTTTTTTTTTTTTTTTTTTGTTACAGTATTTTAATTCATCACCCATTGTTGGCATGCGAGTCCATTCTGAAAATTCAGTGCCACTTTTCAAGTACAAAGAGTGTTTTATGGGAAGAAAAGCTATGATAAAAGGCAAAGAAGAAGAGTTTTGAGGATGGAACAAGAGCCTCCAGACAAGAATAAAGTGAAAAGATTCAGGACAGGAAAGTGGCTCAGGTACATGGAAAAGAGTCATGAGGAGATAGATATTTCTCTAGAGGAAAAAATAATTTCAAGACTGAATGGCCCAGCCTTCTTCACATGATATTTTATTCTTCACTATTTTTCGTAATTTTAAGATGCTGTATGATGGAAGGCTTTGTGAGTTTTTTTTGTTTTTTTCATAATTTGTTTTCTTGTTTTTATCTTTGATAAACTCTTTTTGATGATTTAAACTAATTGTCTGTGCAAGGTTGAGAAATGTAGGTAGCTCTTTTCCTCAAGGGTGATCCTGTTAGCTTCTATATTTTCTCAAAGCCTTTTTTCCTCCATAATTTTTTAATTTAGTTTTTCATTCTACTTCTCTGGTTTTGGATCTTTGGTGGTAAGTGGGGTTTGAGGTGACTTATTGTTTTAAAGTTGGAAACTCTAAATGAAGCCATGTTTTTCGCGATAGGCAACGGACACGGGCACGATAAGTGAATTTTCGCGAATAAATACTACACTAGGGTGGGGTAACTCCTAACCTAAAATGTCACTGCCCTTTGCCACGAGTGGGTGCCCGAGCTGATAATTAACACAGTAAATACTACCTAATATTGTTTTAATTTGGTTTCTACAACAGTTTATAAAAATATGTACAGTGTATAGTACATTTGCACACGTGTACACTACGTACTTGACACAGTAAGGTTACAGTACAGTATTGTGCCGAGGTAAAGTTTACTGAGTCGTCATCATCCCCTTACTGTTCTGTATAGCAAAACTTGTTCCTATCTAGTAGTACTGTACTGTAACCTAATACTCACTGACACTGTACTGTAATATATGTACAGTAATATTACTACAGTACAGCTTAACTGTACTTACTGTAAGTGTTGTGTTTTCTTTCAAGACTCATAGCCTATGTCACTACTCCTAGAAGCATGACGCAACTTCTTATGTGTTGTCTCTTGCGCAGTATGTTATCTGTACTTTCTTAAACAGAAATATGGTTTATTTTATAAACTAAAATCTTGAACATCTTGATGATAATGGTTTCTTTTAAATAAGTACTGTAAACAAAAACTGGGCATTCGATTACTTTTCAACAGCTGATTCTCTCTCTCTCTCTCTCTCTCTCTCTCTCTCTCTCTCTCTCTCTCTCTCTCTCTCTCTCCTCTCTCTCCTCTCTCTCTCGATTATTTAAATAGTTAATTGTGCTTTAATAAAACATGTATGTGTTTTTTTTTAAATTTCGGGTGTATTTTTATCAATAAGTATTTTGGGTGCTGTGATAAGTTTATCTGATCTGATCACGGCATCCAAAATACTTAGATTGATGAAATACACCCAAAATTTTAAACAAAAGCACATACATGTTTTTTTTAAAGCACAATTAACTGTTTAAATAATTGTAATTTTCTAAAATGCAATAATGGTCCCGAAACAAAATCAAACATTTAGAGAGAGAGAGAGAGAGAGAGAGAGAGAGAGAGAGAGAGAGAGAGAGAGAGAGAGAGAGAGAGAGAGAGAGAGAGGTGTGTGTTCTCTCATTCGATGTCAGGATGCCAGAAAACTTCGAATCATTCATACTCTCTCTCTCTCTCTCTCTCTCTCTCTCTCTCTCTCTCTCTCTCTCTCTCTCTCTCTCTCTCTCTCTCTCCTCTCTCTCTCTCTCTCTCTCTCTCTCTCTCTCTCAACCAAGGGATCCATGAGTCAAATGTTCAGTGAAAGTTGCAGTATTTTCTTTGAATTGGGTATTAAGTATCCATTATTTTTAAGGGCCATGCATTTAGGCTAGTTGTAAGTGCTGGTTGAGCCTCTTCAATTTAGTAAACTTTGGGACTTAGCTAATGACAAATTACAAATATTGACACTAAGGCCCTTGAGAGAACCCCCATGTAACCAAATGCATATTTCATATACATATTACTGTTATCAAAGTTCGAACAAAACTTGTGTTATCAAAGTTTGAACAAAGCTTGTGTATTAAACAAGTAAGAACAAAAATTAGAATAGGAAATACTATCTTTACAACTCTTGATAGTTTAAAACAAGGTTTGTTCCTACACGGTTACTTACCTAGAACTACCTTCTTAGGAGTTACTGGTAACTCTACCTAACCGACCAGCTTTTTGTATAGTTTACCCTCTTCCCGTTTTCTACGGGGTCAACCTCAGGCAGTGTGATACGTGCCCTGAGACGACCCAGAGTTGGGCAGCGTGCTAGCTCAGGTCGTCGACTCATCAGTAAATTTCTGGTCGCGGCGTGACACAAGGTTTTTATTGTACTGGTGGATGATGGACTATTTCTCGTTGCAATTTAATTTGAGTAAAATTTCTTACATTCATTTTTATTTAGTTTTATTTGAACAGTTGTTTGTTTACATTTCTGGTAGGATATCGACCTCTGAAATTTTTTCTTGCATGTAATGTATTGAGGAAATTAATAATGATGTTTCCTCAATTTGGTGAAATTAGCAAATCCTAATTTCCTTCTTATTGAATTAAATTCTTGTACAGTATTTATATTTGTTAACATATATTTTCTATTTTTATAAGACACTTGTACTATTAAGGATTATATTAAGAGTGCCTCCAGTGTAAACGTGAATCTGGGGCCTAACAGGGCCATCCAGTCTGTAGATTTAAAACATGCCTTACTGAAGGATAATTGCAATTGTAGGTTTTCTCCCTGTTGCTTTTGGGTGCTGAGTGGTCTCACAGTCCTCAGCACTGGACTATATAGCCCAGATTCATAAATCCAATCCAAAACATGTCGGACCCTGGACATTTTAGGATGAAATAGATTTAACCTTAATGAATGTTTTGTAAGGAAAAGTTTATCTCAAAATTAAATTAATTGTGCTTGGAAGGTTTGTGTCCTTGAGTTATAAGTTAGTAACGATATTCACCATTATTAATGACACATTGCGTAGGAAACCATAAGATTAATTTAAGACTTTTCTTACTTGCTTAAAAGCAACGATATATACCCGATAGGTTGCTCTTAGAAGCCGATGCATTTGCTGTGGTTTTTATTTCTCTGATGTTTGACTAATTGGTATTCCACTTACAGAGGATGGCTTGCCGCCTTTGCCTGCTGAACCTCCAAGCCACGAAAGTTCTGGACCAGATTCCTCTCCTGCAACTAGTCCAAACAATGCCAATTCAATGTAAGTAGATTCAATGGACTTACACCTAAGTATAGAGAGTTTATTGTGTCTTTAAAATAATGTAAGAATGAGAAGTCCAAGTACATACATACATATACCAAGGCACTTCCCCCAATTTTGGGGGGTAGCCGACATCAACAAAGAAACAAAAACAAAAAGGGGACCTCTACTCTCTACGTTCCTCCCAGCCTAAGTACTGTACAAAATCGAGGAGGCTAACTGTCTGCCGCTATATCTATACCAACAATATGATTTTATTTGTAACTTGAATGATTGTGTTTTGTGCTTTTTATCTATATATATGTCATTTTAAAACTAGCCATAATTACCTGAAACAGCAATGTTTATGATTTCAGAGCCATGGAAACCGAAGTCCGGCAAAGAAAGCGCCGAGAACGCCAGGAGGCCACCGCTGCCAAGGTCAAGGAAGTGGTGGAAAAGCAGAGAGCCAACGAGATATGGGAGGCGAGAAAGAGGTTAATTTTTAAACCGATTAGCATTTGTGTTGCCTTTGTTGTTCTGGGTCTCGGAGGAGGTGCTCTTATATACCGATACTTTCATGCGTAGTAATTTATCCGCAAACGAAAATTTATACTTGTATATGTATCAAAAGAAGTCATCAATATATTTCATGAAACAGTGGATTATGCTGTATGGACATATAGCATAGTATGTCAGTACTCATGTTCAAAAGAAATAGTTTTTCACATAAGAATACAGAGTATCTCTGTCGCATATTGTCCTTTGGACATAACTCAAGCATGGTAAGGTCCATGGCCAAGTCAGGGTAACGTAACCGATGAAATAAATGCGCTAGATATTCTAGCATGGATTTTTTTATATATTTTTATTCATGAAAGTTATTGCGTTGATAAGGGATTTATATTTAACAATCAAGAACGTTGAATGTACCCGTTTTTTCACCCCTTTTTCAGAATTTTATAATTTATTGTCATTTTCAACTATCGTTAGTCACTGCTTGAGGTAAGAGGGCTTTTGCCCTATTTTTTTTTTTTTTACTTTTCTATTTTTGCAAACCCATTTTTATATTATTGCCTCATTAATGGGTCTTGAATATTCAACACATCCTTTTATTACGAACAACAGTAGGAGAGATTGACTGCAGGCTGATTAGCAGTAAGGCATTTCTGGGCCTATGGTTCCATGTATTAAGAACCTCACTTCTTGTGTGCATAGCTTCCTGTCAGCGACTCTGACCTTCGAGAGTCCTTGTATTAGATTTTAGCTCCTAATTTTTCATTTTTCCGACTACAGTATCTCATGCTCAATTATGCACCTTTATTTTCTTTTCTGTTCATCTGCATACACAGCACTTCACGGTATTTGAAGTGAATTTCACAAATACATACATACATATAACAAGGCACTTCCCCCAATTTTGGGGGTAGCCGACATCAACAAAGAAACAAAAACAAAAAGGGGACCTCTACTCTCTACGTTTCTCCCAGCCTAACAAGGGACTCAACCGAGTTCAGCTGGTACTGCTAGGGTTTCACAAATAAAAAGGGATTTAATGTTTCAGTACACTTTGTCAATAACAATCAGCATCTTCATTTTTATTAATGTATTGCCTTGTTTAGCAACAATTATTTACTGTTTGAATAGAGCAACACATAAGAGATACTGTTCTCAAGTTAAGTAAGCAGGGCTGCTTCCTTTGGTTCATACATACATACATACATATACCAAAGGCACTTCCCCCAATTTTGGGGGGTAGCCGACATTAACAAATGAAACAAAACAATAAAGGGGACCTCTACTCTCTACGTTCCTTTGGTTCATGCTCTTGTCTTTACAGTTATCAGCCTTAGATTTGGAAATCCTGTTTTCACTGTCTCATCACCATGTTTTTTTATGATTTAAAATTGCAAACCTTTGGGTTTTAAATAAGTACAGATACACTGGGTTTTATCCTCTGCAGTTACAACACTTCATACTTCAAAGCTTTGTGTCATATGCAAGTGTTATTGGTCAGTCCTATTGCAGTGAATATTAACCTAGTGGTTAAGTTTAGCTATGTTGAGCATACTTTTTTTTATTTGCTGATCTGCAGCTCACATTGAAGACCTTTTTTGTGTTAATGAAGCATATAATATAGTACTGTGTTTTAAAAAGAAGAAAATTGGTGGGCCAGCTTCCAAACTTTTCTTGCTTTTCTAAAAGTAAGGCTCTTGTCTTAATGGAACTGGAGGTCCAAGCTTTCTTGCTGTATAGCCAGCCAGCCAGCAAACCTGGAAAGGCAGTAGTTTTTTTTTTTACTCAAAAATTTGGTAGTGATATAAGTGATGGGTTTGTATACAAAAAATAATTTAGGTTTTCAAAAAAGGTTATATATTCCGAACTTTCACTTCTGGATACGTATGTTTGCTTGCGTATGTGTATAAGTAGGGATATTAGCATTCATTCCTCAGTAATACGAAATAAGTTCCTCATTCAGGTGAAATAGACTTAACCCCCTGGTAATCCGATGACGCGTGAAAATATTTATTACCGTAAGTAATCTGATGACACGAATTGCAGTGTCGTACGTAACTTATTTTCTGGGGAAATTCAGCGTAAATACGTGCGTCACACGAGGAAAACAAAACTCACACCACAAGTAGGCAGATGGTTGAGGGACATGTGGAGCCTAAAAGAAAACGAGTAGTAGCTGCGCATGCGTGGTAGGCCTATGCTGATTTCCAGTGGGACCTTTTTATTCTGGATTTACGCTCCCGTAGAAAAAAATTTCTAGGCGGGTTTGTACCATATATAAATAATTGCAATTTTCATGTCCCATATATGATTAGAAAGCATATCCTTTGTACTTTTATGTGGTTTTGTAAAACAACATAAAAGCATTAACACTTCTATACTTAAAATTTTATCTAAAAGCACCTACAACAAAATGGCAAAACTTACTCCGTTTTCTTAACAGTAAATTGCTCAATATTCTTCCAATAATACAATTATTTTTTATTTATCAGCTTTATTGGAAATTTAATCGGCTTTATAATGATGTCTTTAAATTTTTACTTATCTTTATTTATTACGTCGTAACAATGAAAAACGTCAACGTAAGTAGGACGGAAAATCTGAAATTTTCGCTCTGAAAAGAAGCTATTTTTTATTCATATACACCTCACTTATTGGAAAGAGGTTGTATCCATATGAAATATCTACAATTTGCATGTCATTGTCCCAATGCACGGACAGATTATTCTTTAAAAATATAATTCGGGGAACGGGATAAGACAGAGGCGAATCTACGTTATTTGTGACAAAAAAATCCTTAAACTTAGTTATTGTATTTTCCATAAATTTCTAAAAAAGACTAAATTTTTTCAAAAATTTCACGTTTAATTCCGGTTGTGGGTTTGTTTGTTTTTTTTTTTTTTCCAGTACAAAGTTCAATCTATTGCCAATTAGATGCAACAAACCAAAAGCCTTAATCTGTCATAGTTTGGACGTACCAATTTAAGAAAAAAAAATTGTGCGCGAATTTAATTTTCTGCTAAGGCCATATGCGCTATACCTCACCCCGATTTTAAGGGCATAAGTGCCAAAGGGTTAAGTTGTCATGGGATACACCATTGTATCCGGAAATATTCTATTTTCTTTAATTTTGAAATGTTTCAGTTTGCAGTGTTCTTCAAACAAATGACCTCATAATGTTCTGTGAAGAGATAAATGGTCCTTTTGACTGTAAGGTAATGGTGTGTCCGTAACATTCAACACCCAGATTTCACTTGTCAAACAATATTATATTGAAGTTCAGAATCATAAATAGGTTGCATGGACTAGATCGAGATATTAGGGGGAGAAGATGAAGAGGGAGGCTGAGAATAAGATGTCAAGACAGGGTGAAGGATGATATGGAGAGAAGAGGTTTATTGGAAGTGAATGCATTTGATAGAAGTCATTGGAAAGGTCGCATCAGGCAACCGACCTCTTAATGTAGGCATAACGGGAAAGAAGAAGAAACCTAGATTAAAATGTGATGTCCCGGTTTGATACTGTTTAAATCGTTTATCGACTTACGTCAACAAAATATTCGGTGGAAAATTGATCGGTATGATTTATTTTAAGGAAAAATCAAGTTTTGTGAGATATTTGAAATTTTTATATATATAATTTATTTACAATTTATTGCAATTTATTGTTGAAGAAATTTAATCTTTTTAGGTGAGCAATATAGATCTTAATTGACTCCGACACATAGCATAGTCCTGATAGGCAATTGGATTGCTTGTGAATAAGTTCTTCACTTAAAAATAAAAGAAAGACGTTTCGTTTATAAGTTGATGATTGCAACAGATTACTAATTAGTGCTTTTTGAAGTTACGGTCAAATAACTGGCAACACTGTAAAGTAAATGTTAGGTAATGCAGAAAATTATATGAAAGTACCTGACTATTAGAATTCAGTACCGAATGCTAAATTGTGGAATACTTTTTAATTCTATCTCTGTGATCTTTTATATTCAGTGTAAATAGCAAGTCCAAAACAGAAGGA
The DNA here is from genome assembly GCF_036898095.1 of Palaemon carinicauda. Lineage (NCBI taxonomy): Eukaryota > Metazoa > Arthropoda > Malacostraca > Decapoda > Palaemonidae > Palaemon > Palaemon carinicauda. The sequence continues at coordinate 6,479,123 of NC_090766.1, read as the reverse complement.
TGTCCTAGAGGGCGCTCGTGTTAGGTGACGGTGGCGTGGTCCAAGTGTGGTTTCTAGGGCCTTTGTTACGGCCCTTCCCTTTGATGAAGGAATTATCTAAATGGAAGACAGCCTGTGAATAGTGGTTTTCACACGCCCCTGCTTTATACACGACACCCACAAGGTGCTTGCGCGAGGGTAGTAACCTCTGCATTCCATGCTTTTATCTTTCTCTGGTATATTTGGAAGATTTATATCAGAAAAGTGTAAAGAAGGACCTCTTCACCAGGCGTCACAGGTCTCTCCCCAGAAATAGATTTTTCCTTCGTCAAAATCCCCTTTTTATTAATATTCAGTTTTGCGTACTGAGGAATGATTGCAATCTTTATTATATACATGCAGTTTATAATCAATTATATACCATATCTTATTGGCGTACACATAAAGTAATGCATGCACGCATACTATACTCTTGTTTTCGTGTACACGCTACCGAAAGTTACACGATATATTTTATACAGTATTTAGTGAGAGGGATATGTTTTGATTAAATGTTTACGTATGGGAAGTAATCAGGCAATTATTTTAACCAGCAAGTAAACCAATAACTTTTGAATAATTAGTGATTGGCTTATGCTTTATTTTTTCCCAATATAAATCAGTTATAGAGATGGTAATTTATGCTATTAATGCAGATGTACATGCACACATATGTACAAATATTTAAGCGTGTACATGTGAACGTATATACGCAGCACAAATGCATACATATAAGGTTTTATATGTATTCGGTAGGAAATGCTACTTAGGTCTGAACTTCTCCCGCTGTGACTGTCCTCTCCAGCGCCGAGCTTTACGGTCTAGATTTTTTTTTAATCTAAAATCCGCATTTTTCCTCCTGTATTTTTCTTGTATTTTTCAATACAGGTTTTTTAAAGGCATTGATGCGTGCATTCTTTGAGGTCTGCGTTATGCGCTGATCAAAACAATTTGTAAATTGAACAATACACGTACAAATGGTTTTGGGTTCAAGTGAAATATTTTTAGTTTTTATTGCTAAAAATGCCATTTTAATTAACATGGAATACTATAATGTATATGTGTACAGATGTTTGTATATGTCTAATGTATTTATCCATGCATATACAGCTCATCCATGTATACACATTTGTAAATTTACCTACGGTGTATAACAGTTACATTGATAATCGTTTATGTAATTGCAGATACAATGCTTTATAATATGACCATCTACTGTAGGTGTACAGGAGAAAATTTCAATATTTATTCTTTATATGTATGCATATGTATGTGCTATTATCAACGTATGTTCACTCTTTCATGCACCTATGTATGTTTGTATGTGCCATTTGCCTTCCATAATATTTATATATAATAGTAACAAACCCACTGTTATATACATACACATATATATATCTTTAATTCTTATTCGTATGTATTTTATAGGCTACCCCCATCGAACTGGAATAGTTATTGAAGAAATTCTACCCAGTATTTTTTTAGTTCATAGTTCCGATAGCAAGACACACGTTTTGTGCAGTAGATTATTAATTTGGAAACTTTCTCTGGTCTTTTATCTTCTTAATTATAGTAATCACAGATCATTGCATCAATGAAAATACAGTACCAGCTCAGTAACGTTTTTATAAAGTGCATATTAGTAGTCATTCACCTCCTTTTAACTTCTGTAGCCCAGAGAAAGCTCACATTGCACCCTCGTAGGTTATGGATACATTTCCTGGTGCTTGCTGCTATATCTTGAGGGAAAATAAGCAATAAGTCTTTAGCCATTCACTTTCCCCTAAAGTAAAGGTGTGCAGTTATACAGACAAAGAATCCAGGGTATATTTATACATAGTGGTTGGACAGGAGGGTTGGAATCTGCTTCATAGAAATACACAGCGAGTCAACGTGTGATGTTTGATGCTAATAAGTTCACCAGAGGTTTAATGTCGCATAAAGAAGAAAATCCCATAGTATGACCAACTAAGGTTTACCAGTCTCTCTCTCTCTCTCTCTCTCTCTCTCTCTCTCTCTCTCTCTCTCTCTCTCTCAAAAGGCATTACTTACTTAGCTCCTTCTCTTTTTCCCTAGGCTTATCCCTCAGATTTTTCTTTTTTTATAAGTATTATTGGATATGAGGACATTGCTTTCTCGATTGCTTCATCCTTTATTATTTTTTATATTTGAAATCCTTTATCGATCGCTGTTTATCATAGTCTATCAAATAACTAGTGAACCTTATCGAGTACAATATGATATTTAGTTTTAACCGAACCTTTTATTGTACCCATCTGGTACTCGCCAATAAGGTGTTACCTATGAAAGAATATCCCTATGAACAAATGTTTTCATATCTGAACAATACCATAATATGGAAAAGCTAGTAACATTATTATTATGATTATTACTATTGTTAGTAGCTAAGCTACAACCCTAGTTTGAAAAGCAGGATGCCATAAGCTCTAGGACTCCAACAGGGAAAGTAGTCCAGTAAGAAAAGGAAATGAATAAACTCTATGAGAAGTTTTGAATAAAGTATGTGAAAGATAAAGATCAGTAATGTTGAAATATATATTGTTAGATATAAACTATTAAGACTCTCATGCTAGAATGTTCAACATAGAAAACATTCACTGTATGTTTGAACTTATGAATTTCCACCAATTCAAGTGACTGATTATGAAAATGATTTCACAATCTGGTCATACATACATACATACACCAAGGCACTTCCCCCAATTTTGGGAGGTAGCCGACATCAACAAATGAAACAAAACAAAAAAGGGGACCTCTACTCTTTACGTTCCTCCAGCCTAACAAGGGACTCAACCGAGTTTAGCTGGTACTGCTAGGGTCATAGCTGGAGTAAAACTTCAAGAATACTGTGTAGTATTGAGCTTTGTAATGGAAAAGGCAAGAAAGACTGCATACTTAGTACTACTTGAAGAATAGTAGTCTTGGAAGATATGAATGCAAAGGATAATCAGAATTATAAAAGAAATACATATGCTACATGCATAAAGAACTACCTGAATGATGGTGACAGAGGTTTAATAGACCGCAAGTTTTCGTTTAACAAATTCTGATGACAGTCAGTAACTAAAGTCCACATAGGAGAACAGTGCTCAAAGCAAGGTAAAATGAAAGAATTCAAAAATTTCTTCATGGTAGATTGATCAATGAAAATCTTAAAAGAACTTTCTCAGTAAGCCAATTTCTTGTACAGTTACAGAAGAAACAGACCGAATGTGTTTCTTGAGTTGTATGTTCTAAAAGAAACATTATCACTGCAGAGATCTGGATGTTTGGGAGCCACTGTCCTCGACCTACTTACAATCTTACTTTGAGTTTTATTAGGATTCGACTTCATGCCCCATAGTTTTCACCATGCACTAATTTTATCTTGATCCTTATTTAGGAATTCAACTCCAGATCTACATTATGGAGATAGAATTCAGGCAGAGTTTCATCATCTGCACATGTAAGAAACTTGTTTTCTACACCAAACCACGCAATGTTTATATACAGTACTATGAAAAGTAATGGTCCAAGAACACTACCCTGAGGAACACCTGATATCACATTCCTGTACTCACTATAGTACCCATCAACAACAACTCTCTGCAATCGATTACTCAAAAATTTAGATTGAGTTTGGAAACAAGGGCCCAATGATTAACACTGTTAAAGGCAATACTAAAATCAAGGCCATTCTTGTGAACATCCTCACCACAATCAAGGGATTTTTGCATAGCTTTGGAAAATGTTAGATAGCCATCACATACTCCTAGGCCTTTGCAAAAGCCAAATTGCAAACTAAGGAATAGATTATTACCTTCAGCATACCTATTTAGACGTTTTGCCAAGACGTTAAAAAACTTTAGTTAATGTCGAAGTTATTTAAATTAGACAGTGATCAGATTAGCAGGGCTAGAGCTACCACAAACACATTTACCCAGTAGAGTAACATTACTAATTCTTCAACAAATGCAAAAAAAAACTCTTCTTGCTAACTTGCAAAAGGTAACACTTAACTTAAGAGCTAAAAATCCTTATAAGGCTTGATGTGGTGAATGCGTTTTATAATTGATCAGAGTTTTTCTTTCCTACATGACCATGTGATTTTGTTAGTATCATATTTTTGGAGGATTAAAAACTAGCTTATCTTTCATAAATAGTTCTATTTAGCATTGATTTATTGAATGCAGTATCCATAATCAGATTCGGTTAGAATTCGGTGTTTATAGTTGAAAATGGGAGAAGCATTTAATTAATAGTTGCCAATCTGTGAACTTTATATGGAATTAATTCACTATACCATTGACATTTTGGATTCAAAAGGTCACGATTGTAAGGCATAGTTTTTAAAACATCAAGAGACTTATTAATCGGAAAAACATGAGAAAACTAATTTTGAGACCTTTTCAATTAGTGTGAAGTGATGATCTAGTAGTGCAAGTCTGGTCACATACACTTTTAAAAACTAGTTCTTTTATGTGAATTTTAGGCATGTGTTATTACTTGACAGTTTAATGACCACGAGCTCAATATGCTCAACTCTTATAAAGAATTTCAATGACTGTGTCAGAAAGCTTTTGGAATATTTCAGTAACTTGATGCCCTAACTTGAAGGGGTTTTACATACATACATACATACATATACCAAAGGCACTTCCCCCAATTTTGGGGGGTAGCCAACAACAACAAGAAACAAAACAAAAAAGGGGACCTCTACTCTATACGTTCCTCCAGCCTAACCAGGGACTCAGCAGAGTTCAGCTGGTACTGCTAGGGTGCCACAGCCCAACCTCCCACATTTCCACCACAGATGAAGCTTCATACTGCTGAGTCCCCTACTGCTGCTACCTCCGCGGTCATCTAAGGCACCGGAGGAAGCAGCAGGGCCTACCGAAACTGCGTCACAATCGCTCGCCATTCATTCCTATTTCTCGCACTCTCTCTTGCCTCTCTCACATCTATCCTTTGTCAATAATCTTAAGTTTTGAGAACCTTCCTCATATAGCAGTTTTAGCAAGTTGTGGCCTATTCTTCTACTCTGTCATTCATTTTTTTCTGCTCATCCATTTTTTCTGTTTACCTGTTACTTTGGTCATTTTGTCTTTCTTTGGAAATTGCGTAGATTCTAGTGACCGTCAAAATTCTTTTCCCTGATGCTGGCCCTGTTAGTCGATGTGGTTATCCAATATCGGTGATAGCATACCATTTTCTCGCCTTTATATAATCCTTCAAGGAATTGTATCTGATTTTGGGGCTCTCAGAATTAATCTCGCTCCGCTGTTCGCATGTAGAATTGTGTTGTATTTGGAGATATATCGAGTATGGGAAAGGAGCAGGGGCTTAAAACAGAGCTATTATATTTTCAGTTTTATGAAGCTAAACTTTTGCACTTGGCTTAGGATTCTTATTTTAGCACTGTGTAGAATATCTATTAGTTACTAATGACGATAACTGTATAGTTAATGGGGGTAGCCTATATTTATGTATGAATATTCATTACATTTATATTATTTCTAAATTTTTGTATGCTAATACAGTATACAACAAGGTACACATATGTACACACACAACCAAGTATACTTCAACATATTTATTTATGGATATTAATCTCTCCCAAAGGTTAATATCATTTAGAACGTTCTTTCCTTTGCCAATAACCCACTGCCAACTATGATTAATTCCACTAGCTTTAAATAGTATTGGAATCAACAATTTTTTTTTCGGAGTATCATTAGGTAAATAAGGTTTTTAATCAACAATTTCAAAGTTTTACGTTAATTGGCATTGCTTATTATCAAATCTACGCATTCAACATATGCGAAACTTATTTTTTCCCATTCTTACTTATATGATAAATTTAATATATGAAACTTACACAATTTTTGCTTATATATGCAGCTTACGTTCAATCCTGTAGGGTTACTTTTTTCCGAAAGATACATAATCACACACACATTTGTAGATGACCTGTACTCAATTTCTCCTTCATATCAACTGATATCATACATAATGGTACGGTGTTTGTCTTTGAAGAGTGTTTGTAGCGAAGATAGTGACTTTTAGAAGAATGTGAAGAGGTAAGAATAAAAATGACGCTCAGAAGCAACTAGAATTAAATGGGTGTTTGTCAGGTCTCTAAAAAAGGGACATTTGAGGTTAGATTTCTGATGACGAGATGGGGATTTTCAAGTCCTCTTTCTTTTCTGCACTACTAAATATAAAGAACTGACCAGTAATTCAAATTTGGGAGTAAAGAACTACTGTTTTTCTTCCTGCTAAATATCATTAATCACAATGGGTAAATTAACAATTTAACAGGCAGAAGCTAATTCATTATTTTGTATACTGCACATATCGAAGCTGCTTAAAAGAGACAGCAGGGGACTTGAAGATAAAAACAAATGGCTAATTGAACAGTAAGGCACAAAACCAGCAAGACACAAGTCAGATTTGAATATGGAGATGAGATAATCATCAGGAATTTATTGAGATGAGATGATCATCAGGAATTTATTGAGATATGATAATCATCAAGAATTTATTGAGATGTGATAATCATCAGGAATTTATTGAGATGAGATTATCATCAGGAATTTATTGAGATGAGAGAATCATCAGGAATTTATTGAGATGAGATAATCATCAGAAATTTATTGAGAAGTATCAAATTTGGAGGAAGCTATGCAAGCCATTGCAGAAACGAAAGATGCAAGCATAAACTTAATAAAGATTGGTTACTGTATAGGATTCATCTTACAGATTCGTGGTTGCCGTGTTCCTGTTTCTAGATTTTTTCTGATTTAAAGGGGCCAGTTTTTAATATAACAGATTTGGCAATTAACTTCCTGGGTTAGAGATAGTCTTTTTTTTTTAACAATACTGTGGTTTGCAAGTTAACCATTGTAGTTTTTTAAGCACTACTGTATGTCTTTTAGTTTGATCGTATTTTATAAAGTTTAGTTTGATCGTATTTTATAAAGTACAATAGCAACAAATATACTGTATGTAATTCTGCTTGCATCTAGACTTATGCTGCATTTTTCGGAAGTCCCCTACCAAATTGGTGATAGCTTGTAACACAAAGATGAAGCTAAATTAATGTAAGCGCAGATGCTAATGCTCACATCGTTTAGATGCTATATATGAGTTTAGATGTGTTAGGGTCATATATTGCCAGATCGACTGAAGGTCAATTTCAGTAGATTAATGGCATTGATGCTGAAAATTGTATCATGATAGAGTCTAATGTACAAGGGTTTTAATTCAATTTATTGCATTAAAATCCTAAGCATTTTTAGGCTAGCATCCCAAACTTGTTGTTTGGCAGTAGAATCATGCGCTGCACTACTACAATAAGGTGTCACCCTATAAGGAAAAGAATGTTATTCAGTTCACTATTGATGGTACTTTCATCTACGCACTCTCTTTTCAATGTTTATGTGATGGTTGCCTGTCAAGAAAGTAGCAGAATGGATCCTTATTGAAATGGTGTAGCTGCTTATTCTAATAATCCTTTAGGTTTTTAATTGGGCCTTTTTGATTCTTCGAATGTCTTCAGAATGTGCATTGTCATTTAGAACTTTGCTAGAAATGCCAACAACTTCTACAGAATAAGATTAATTATGTTTAATGGCAACTAAATTGGCTAGGGACATTTGTTCTTGTAATATCAGCATCAGCAATCAGATTAAAAAGTAATGTTAGCAATGGTTAAGAGATTGTAATTAGGTAATGATGCAAAATCACCGTTGTGTTCCTCACTTGATTTCTGATGATTCTCTTCCATCTTCTCAAGTTTCATCCAGTTTTTCAGTCCCCTGTTAAACAGAAATTATTATTATTAATATTATTTTTATTACTAGCTATGCTACAACCCTAGTTGGAAAAGCAAGATGCTATAAGCCCAAGGGCTCTAACAGGGATAAATAGCCCAGTGAGGAAATGAATAAACGATATATGAAGTAACGAACAATTAAAATTAAATATTTTAAAAACATTAACAATATCAAAACAGATATTTCATATGTAAACTATAAAAAGACTTGGTCAGCCTGTTAAGCATAAAAATGTTTGCTGCAAATTTAAACTTTTAAAGGAATACTGATTTAATTACCCGATTAGGAAGATCATTCGTGTACAGTATTGTTTAAGTGGTTGCAGTATGACTGATAGGGCTTCTGAGTGCTGTCATTTTTGTTCTACCTTAATACGAGCATTTAATAGCAAGAGTTTTGCCATTTTATGGTCTGTGTATAGAAAAAGAAAGTAAATTTCACATGCATTATGTGTAATGTGTAGGAAAGTAAAGATTCTTTAACCAGAGAAAGGAGCCCCCTATGTTAATGAGGAATTGGGATTTTGAATTCCTTTGATTTGCTCCTTGACTTGCTGAGCATAGCATTGAATCTCTTAGTTGAAGGTCTGTCTCTCAGACCCTCAAACAGAGTTAATGCGTTAGAGCCATTTAAGTATTGAAAGCATAATTAGTTTGGTTTTATTTGACGTAGCCTAACGAAAAGCGAGAATTAAGCATGTCACATTTTTTCATCACTCATAGCATTAATATAATGTGCCCTATTGCTGCCTAACTCGGTACTTGTACTGGATATTCTTTGTATAACTAAAAGCTAGGATAGTGCTCAATGACACTTCGACTGTGCTGTGTTGTTCCCCTTTCCAATTTTGTCATCTGTTTTTGGAGGGATGAGAAAACTTACAAAATACAGAATCAAAATTCCAGTATGTATTTAAGATGACAGCCTTCCCTTTTTCCTGTGTATAGGGAAGGATATTTGAGTTTTATGTGCCAATAATCACACACTTATTTACACATGTACACATATATTCTAGTACACCTAGACATTTCATGTCACTCAGTAACTTGAGATCAGCACCTTATAATCCAGAAAAGCTGGGGAAAGGAAGAAGAAATTATTTAGAAAATTGAAGAAATTATTTAGAAAATGCGGTTTATAGCTGTGCTTCAATGTTGAAAATGTCATCATGCGTGTGCCTTCAGATCTGCTAAATATCACTTAGCCTTTGAAAAAACAGAGAAGCAAATGACATTCTCGAGACGAGTGTTTATATACTTATGCTCTTCTGATTCTTTGAAAAAAACGAAAGAAAAGAAACTAGAATTTCGGAGTTTTTATTGCTGGATTTTATCAAGTAAATATCGAAATTTGCTTTTTTTCTAGATTTGTTAGGCTTGGAGAACAGGTTTCAAATTTTGATAGAAAAGCCGAGACAGGTGTTGCCCATCTTAATTCGCCGGGATACTACCCCGGACATGTGAAGTGAAAACTGCGTTTTGCTTTTTCAGATTTGGAAGGTTACTGACTTGAAAACCTAAACATCTCTTAGAGGTACTTGAATCGCAAACAATCCATAGATGAATTAATTCGTTAAGTTTAGAGACTCGGGCAAAAGGTGCACTTTGTGCTACTTTGTTGGTATAATCTTTATAGCTGTGTCATGTAGGTTAAGAAGGTCTTTTTTCATTTATTGCGTAGCTTATAGAGTGCGTTAAAATAGGAGGCCAGTTTCAGAATTCATCCCACCAGAAATTACTGTTTTGCACTTTTGAATATTTCCTTTTTAAAGGTTTGGGATTATGATTAGCTGGACAGGTTTTACATTATTTAATCTGAAGTATGACATTAATAAATAGTTAAAGTTATAAGATTATTATAAGCTTATAATAATACTCCTAGTAATATAGATAAGGACCTAAAATTTACATATTTATATCACATTAAGATTCCTAAAAGGCTTTTAAATGAAGCATATATTTTGGCACGAACTTTTGATATTACTGTGTGTGTACGGGTATGCTGTGGCGATGCAGCTTGTTAAATAGCTAACCAAGTTAAAGGATTCGATGAGTTCAGAAGTGAATTTTTGTTCCAGAAAAAAATGGCTGTACTCTGTTATGTCTGTGTTTGCGAAGAAATGTCCCTTTCATTTCAAGGAGAATGAGATAAAAAAAAAAGTATGCTGCATTTGAAAACTGAGTAAGACCTAATTTTCAACAAAAATAATTTTAAATGCTTAATGGGTAGTGTGCTCAATGGCTCTTTTAGTGGTAACCGCTAAAAGTTGCAAATTTATCCTCCTTTGGATAGGAAACATCCATGGATTATTTGTGTAAACATGACTGCCAGGTGCTACTTAAATAAGTTTTTAAGATTTTCTATGCCTTGGGATCTCGAAAGGCATGACGCAGGTCACTGGGTTATGCAACCACGGGTTGCTACTCACTCTGTTTCCCTTATATCTGTTGGTAATACTTCAGGGATTTTTAGGCAAAGATTCCATTGTATATATAAGTAAAAGTTATAAATAACTTATTGTAGGTAACTGTAGTGCTGTGGATTTATGTATAATCAAAATAGGATTTTAATATAATGTGACATTTTTCCAGACCACCTCACTGAAACAGAACCACCAGTTACAGTGTTCTTTATGTTGCATTTTTAGAAAGTATTATTTTTTAATTGATCCACATTTCAGTATAAATTCCACTACTTTCATGGACTGGTTTAATTTTCAATGTTGTGATTTCATCTCTCGGGTGTTTGTCTAATTGTGTTGGGCCTATTGTTTGCAGTTCTATGAAATGTGCACTTTCCTGATTGGATTGCATATCTGCAAGTATGTAAGTACGTCATTCGCATTAAAGTATTGCCAGAAACTAACAAGTTGCAAGTAGGAATGTACCACTGGGAAAAAAAATGGCCCAGCAGATTTCTATTGACTTTGCATTGCATTGCGAATACAACTTTTTAAAGATACATTGACAGTCTTCTGTTGTTGCTTCATGGCTGAGATTGTGGCTCAATCCAAGTTTTGGAAGCTTTCGAGAGTCAGCGAAAATAAGAGAAAAAAATAAAGGAACGTATGTAGACGCCTCAACTTAACAGAATGAGTAAAATGTGTGCGCGTACACAGTATAACTCCTGAATTTCTGCTATAGTTATTGATAAAAAAATTTATAATTCAAAAACTTTTAATATCTTATAGCATTTTACAAGTTTTTCATATCCAAGAGAAACCGTATGGAACTTAGTATTAATCCAATGCTGTCAGGAGCTACGTATTAACGTGATTATGAAGTACCTTTGAATTTTTACCAAATTTATTAGTGAAAATCTCTCTCTCTCTCTCTCTCTCTCTCTCTCTCTCTCTCTCTCTCTCTCTCTCTCTCTCTCTCTCTCTCTCTCTCTCTCTCTCTCTCTCTCTCTCTCTCTTTTTTATTTGTGCATGTGAAGTGATGCTTTCTATATCTTTTTAAAGCTTGAATATTATGTTTTCAAAGTTAAAAATATTACGTCTCGGTAGTCACACTAGTTCCCAGTGAGAAAACAGTTTAAATGCTTCGAGGTGAGATTGACTCGTAAAGTAAAGCAGCTTTGTCTCTATTGTTAATTCTTTTCCATGCTTAGCAGCACTTTGAAATTCATATGTTGTGGTATAGTATTGTGTTTATTTATTTAGTAGAACGATGAATATTTTAGTCAAGGTAATTGTATTGATATAAACCGGAAAACTATGTGTGTAACTTGATTTTCTTTAAATGTTATGATGTTGGCATAATTACGTTTAAAGTGTCCCCTATTCGGACTAAGTAAGTATGGGGAGAACGTGCTTACGGTTGAATTTTTCTTTTCCCGGTAGTGAGTGTTGATGTTGAAGAATAGGAGTTAAGAATTTTGTTATTGTTGATGTTCAGTCTGTATTCATCAGTAAGTCTTTGTAGTAGTGATTTCATTTTCATTGCCTGCTCTCTTCACTCATCTAATTATTAATGATTTGCTAGGCAAGCATCATTTTCATATCTAATTTCTTTTGCCATTTCCTCTTAAGTTATCTTGAAGTAAATAATTGTTATATTTTAACTTCAGAGCACAATTAGTCAGAGTTGCATAAATATTTCGGTCATTCCTTATAAGATTGTTTTAAGCACTTGAAAATGTCAGTATGCCCCTCGGTACATTGAGGAATTGAAAGGCTCAAATTGTAGACGTTATTTTTTTAATCACAAATTTCTGTAATTTGCTTAGCCCCAATGTTATTGTGTATCACAGTTTACCCCAAGTAGTCAATATTATTACTTTATCAAATGGTACTGTGGAACAATTCATGAATATATTTGTACCCTTTCTGGTGGTACCTGGAGTTGTGTACTTGTGCATTAATTTGCTCTTGAGAAGCAATTTGTTCACATGGAATGCCGCTCACTGGTAATTGTGATTGTGACTGGCAAAGTGGCAGATGAACTAAACCAGCTTACGGTGCATCCCTATACATCTTATTAATTTTCCTCTGGTTATCATTTGGCAGCATGCAAACATTCTACTATAGTAATGATTTTCTCTAGTTTCAGCAGCAAGGGATTTTAGCTTACTGTACCTAACTTTTTTTTAATTTTTCAAAATTATGATGGAACCAGCTGGCATAATAGGAAATCATGTCATGGTAAAATGTGTTCCTAGGTTTTGCAGAATTCAAATTTTTTATTTATTTTTGAGACAAGTTTTTGTCAGAGTATCACCTGTTAGCGGAGTACAATTGCAAGGTATTTGGGAGAGTTTTGTATGTTTTCAATTGTTAATTTGGCTTTAGCTCAAAGGGGAAAAAGGATTTTTTTATAGCCAATTGGGGCTATAATTTTTTAGAGCGGATAAGAGATTTGACATTTTATGTCATGAATGAGGTTGTGTATTGTATTGGTCATGTTTTTTTAGGGAGTCCCAGTGCATTTTGTAGGAATAGAGGGGAGTCCCTTTTTATTTCCTCCTGATTTTGACCGTCCTGTTCTTTTTTTTGGAGAGCTGAGGGATAACTGATGCATTTGTGTAATGTAGTTGTGGGAGTGTTTATCAAACTGTTGTATTGGTAGAAAGCTTGAATTTTAGATTGGTACAGTATTGCTTCAAAAAAAAAATTTTGGATTTTAGTTTACATAGCGTGAAGTCATAAATTTTGATAGTACAGCTTAATTTGCCTTTAAGCCCAGCAGCTCCATTTCAAAAGTCCATCAAAGTATTGAAAATCCTGCCTTGATGAAAAAATGCAAATCTTTGTATCATGTTTGCAGACATCCAGATGAGATGAATATAGACATTTTATCTCTTAGCCTTAAAATAATTTTTTATTTACTTATCAGCTTTGAGAATTCTTTCATCTTTTGGTATATCTATTGCCTTTCGCTTACTTTATGCTGAGTAATTGCCTGTCTTTGATTGCATATTGTGAAACCTCCGTGTTTGGCCCTTTCTGTTGCGCTGTGTTCGTAAAGAAGTGACATGCTGTACTGTAGTTGTGACGCTGTTTTTCCCCGAGTGAAAGTCGAGAGCTCTTTTATCTGATATTTTGTTTTTAGAGGTATATTTTTTCAAAGCTCATTGAGTGTATAATTATGAATGCATGTTTCTATGCCTTCGTAGATTCCAGCGTAGGTAGTCGATGCATTCGAGTCCATTTTATATACAGCACATTTTTACATTATATTTGGCAACATTTACCCAGAACCCCCCACCCCCACCCCCCTCCATATAGATGATAATCCGAAGGTACCACGTTTCAAGTGTGGAACCTAAGGGTCTCTGCCAAAGAAATGAAATTGGTATCGAGAAGACTGGTGTATAAATTTCACAGACCAAGGGTTCAAGTTTTATGTATATAGACGTACATACATACGTTCCAATAGTAAAATCCCAAGTAAAACGCTACCTCTGGCATTATATTTACATCGCATACAAATGGGGTAGCACTTATATAGTATTTCATTGCCTGCTGTTAGATGACCCAGTTGTTGAGTTTGGGTTTTGAAAATGTGTAGATTCCATGGGTCATGTAATACATCTGTTTATATGGTATTGTTTGTTGCATAGAATCTCCTGTGTCCTATTTTTAGTGGCAGCAGTGAGGGGTTTGGAGAAAATTCAATATTTTATTTGAAATGGTACAACTTTTAATACTATTTAGAAGTGGCAAAGTATTGCAATATTACTACATTAAGTATTGTAATATTCCTACATAAGGTATTGCAATATTCCTACATAAGGTAGCTACGTTAGATAAAAAGTGTCATGGCTCTTTATAATTGTAATGTGGTAAGGAAATTTATTTTTCTATTTATATATTCACTCATTGTCAGTATATTATTATTGTTGTATTACCTATGTCTAGTAGTGGACAGTAGAATTGATTTTTAGTCATTTAATATACAGTAGTGATTGATAGCTAAGTTATTTTACTGTACAGTTTTTATGAGTAAAAGTCTTCAGTACTGTCAATGATCTGTTGAGTTTACAGGAAGTATATAACTTTTTTTTTTCTCCTATTTATTTATTTTGATGACCTTTCCATTGAAGACCCCACCTATGTATTATGGGCAACCTCTAGAGAAATTCATGAAGCTTGTTTGCTTGTATAGAATTGAAAATTTTGTAGCTGTAGCAAGTGTCATAACCTTGGAAGAGTGTGGTTGTGTAGATAAGGTTGCACTCTCATCCACGAATGCAACTCTGGTTCGAGTATTGGTTCAGTTTTACTCACGGGGATAGGGCGAGTAGTAAGACCATAATACCACATGTTTGTTAGCTTGGTTCGTGAGTTATAATTTTACAAAAAATTGTTAAAGTTGAATAACTTTAGGTAGTGATACATTGTCCCTAAAAAGGTTCATTAAGTTGATATTGTGCCCTAGATGGCATCTCCAATTATGATTTAAAGAGAGAGGTCAGCTGTATATTTGCACTTTGGTTTTGTTCTCTTTTTGAGTTTGTTTTTTAAACTAGGGAGATATAATAATTTGGCACAAGTTTTGCCATTTTAAATTGTTAATGTCCTTTGATTAGGTATTTGTCACATTGGAACCTTAGTAGTAATAACCAACCAACGTTCAGTTTTAAATTGCCTCAAACTCTACAGTCTCACCTCCTGATAGTACATGTGGGGCTAACCACCCTAATTGTTGTCTTTAATTCACTGGTTCGTTAGTTATCAGATCTGTCTTTCTTGGGCATATAAGACAAAAGAGTCTCAAGTTCATCTCTCTGGAGAACTTAAGCAGTTCAGGGCATTCTCGACTTCTGGCATATAAATCAAGGTATTAGGGTCATTCCGGTTCCTTTACCCCTAGGTTCTTCAACCCAATTTCTATCCAGACTACTGTACATGGACAGAGATGATTTTCTGTTCATACATATAGTTACAGGTCACTTATGTGTGAACTCATTTCATTCGTCTGGTAGACAAAACTGTTGGGTATGGGGAGAAACTGCAAATGTGGTCTGACCATGAGTATGAATTCATATGAAAAACAAAGTTTTTGTATGATTAAAATTTAGTGTTTCATATTCTTCATATGTTCACATTAAATTTCTCGCAAAATTCCTATTGAGAATTGCTCAAAGTGTTTGTCAGTTATATCAGTGCCTTAATCAATTTTAGACTTGCCTAACTCCCATCACTTTCCTCCCTCTGGGTATGGACTATTCTGTCGCAAACATTGAAAGTATTTATTTGTCGTTTTTTGGGCAGTTTCTTAAAATCTTCAACCACTCTCAAAATGAAAGAATAGGAAAAGATTAGGATTTTTTGGTCTACCATTGAGTTTTCTGGTTAACTATGCTACTGAACAAATTGCTTATTTTCACTTTTCAGAACTTGGTATCAATTTGTCCAATTCAGTGTTACAGTATGATGCAGTTTCCTTTTACAAAGGATGTAATCAGCCATAGTAATTCATTGTACATGTACAAAAGATTACAACACATTAAGAACATTAATAGATAACTTAGAAGGACGTACCCTTGCTTTGCAAATCTCTCTGTTTTCTATTTAAAAGTTAAAAGTTAAAGTTGCGGGGTTTAGGTCTCCACTGAGACGATTTACATCGTTCTCTTCGGGCGACCATTAGCCAGCAGGGACTATCACTAGTCCCTTCTAACCTCCCCCCCAGGCGCCACCCTGGGAGTACCCCCCCGGTAGAAGGTCTCACGGTATTCGCGTCCCTGGCGGGGACTGAACTCGGAACCTCTGCAATAGAAATCCGCGACGCTACCAACCTTGCTATCCGGATGAATCTTAACTATTGTTCATGATTTGTAATTGGCGATGGAAGCAACTTTATATTAGGGGTGTTTACCTCTTTAACCATATCAGCTGAAGTTAGTGTACAGACATTCAATCAAGTGCATAAGTTTTTTAATGCCTCTGAGAATGTTTTGAGTAACAACACTTTGACTTTCTCCCTCACTCTAGTGACCTTTTTGAGTTAACTGTGACCTGTTACTGTTTTTATGTCCTCTGAAGCTTTTTCACGCTTCATATAAAAACAACTATAGTGGTTTCATCAAAGATTGAATATGGAAACCATGAAAAGTTTCATATACCATTATGACAAAGGACCAATTTTGCAAATTTCATATCTCTTGGTGACCACCTGAGTGACCTGGAGTGACTAGTAATATTGTTTGGAATGTCAAAGTTATTTAGGAACAGATGACTGAGTCAACTTAGAATTTTACAGATGATTGTTCATAGATAGTATGAAGAAAAACCAGCAAAGATTAAGCCAAAAGCTAAACTATTAAAACTATTACTTGCAAGCCAATTTGAGCAGATATCAAGTAATAGAAAAATGACAAGAGGCTTCTCTTACAGTAAACTGTAGAGTGATCAAGGACAGGCACAATCCCAAGGGTGATCATTGACAAGGTCAGGGTAGGCTCCAGGTCTACCATGACCAGCAGTGGACAGAACCATTACATGGAAATCCATGTGAATAGGAACAACTCATTGTAAAGCACTAGTACCCATAAATGGTGGCACACAAATGCCTAGGTAAAATTAGAAGTCTACATGGCTTCAGGATTATCAAATGAGATACTTAATTTTCATTTTCTTTTCATTCATCTTCCCATGCGATCAACAATGTTGGGCAGTGTATGAATGCTCATCACATCTCATAGGAGCTAAGAGCTGACAGATGATGTTGCCCGATGGTACTAGGAAAATTACTGCGACAGGAATCTTTGGCTTTTCTTTTGGAATGGTTTTTGTTTGTTGAGTCACCGTTGCCTTTAGACTAAGGGAATTAAAACATTAGTGGCTTAATTCAAGCATTTTATTGCAAGTATGAGTAAATGGGGATTTAAGTCGCCCGATTGTTTCATACGAAGATTATGAAACGTCCATTCTATCGATAGCTGATGTTTCCCTACAGATTACTAGTGATCAATTATCTCTTGCTGTAGTATTATTTGTAAAGCAATTCTTTTTCTTTTACATAACCTTGCCCCGATATCTGTGAAACCATTCTTTTTCATAGATCGGAAACCATTGTTCCACAAATATAATATACTGTATTTGTATTCTAATCGGACATTTAACTCCAGATCATCTTTGTTGTCTAAACAGATTATGTAAAAGATTTTAAAAATTTGCGTGTACCGTAATGGTGTTAACATGCTCGGTAAATATCTAAGGTGTCAGTACCAGTAAAGAATGCTGAAATTATTTATGAAGGACCACATTACCTCATAATGAATTTTTAAAGTGTGGCTTTTAGGCTACTGTATTTGTAGAAATATTGTACTATGTTTAATTAGTACATTTTCTATAAGGAATCGAGCAGTCATCCGAGAAAAGAAGCTAATTCCACTGTATTAGGTTAACGCAGTGGTGCTTTAGGTTATACAGTATATGTCCAAGTTTCTCTAACAGAAATAGTAGGTTAGAATAAAGTGATTTGAAAATTGATTATAAAATATATTTAAATTTAAAGACTGGTTTCTTGCTTCGGAAAAAAGATTTATTATTTTTTCGACCCTTTGTAGAGCAAATATAATTTTGTGTTATTTAACACCAGATAGTATCATTAGGGAAAGTGATGGGAGGTACTTAGGCAATTGGGGATTGATTGTCTCGAACAAGATGATTGACTGCTGCTTCCACTCATGGTCTGTTGAGGTGCTAAATAGTCAAGGTGATTTCTATTTAGTTTTGATATGAAAAGTAGGAAAATCCAACATTATTGCTTTATCACAGTAGCGCATAATTGATTCGTAGGATTAATGCTACAGTATTATCTAGGTAAAATTTATCCGTTGGTGAAATAGTTGAATCTTATTCTTATCCTTGTACAGTATGTGGCTGCCCTAGTATTATTAAATAGAAGTGTCTTTGGCAGTGGGAAATCACACAACTATGTTTACATTGAGTGCGTTCCTTGAAAATTATTCAAGTTGTTTTTATGTCACCAGGGTCTCTTATTCAGAATGGTACCCATGTTAGTTTGTGGTTGCAATTTCAAGTTGAAATATTGTTCTACTTTTTGTTGCTACTCGTTCAATGTAGGTTTTGATAAAGTGGTAATGCAGTCTGCCAGGATTTGTAAATCTATGATTAGTCAGGATTTGTTAGAATTCCAAAGCAAAAACCCATGTTGGCACAAATACTACTTAGTAAAATAACAGTAAAAAAGATTATTTAATCCTTTGATGTTTGTGAAAGAGCATTATAATTTTTTTCTCCCTAGGTACATTTTACTTCGTTGCTAACTTAAATCTTACCGGCCTTAGAGGGATGTTTTTTCGTTGTTATATTTGATAGAGTATTCTCCAATGGTTATGAATTTTTCATCTAAAAACTTTTGTTGAATAATTTTTTTCATTAAGTTTTTTACCATTCTTAAAATATGGGTATAAAGGTTAGTTTTCCCAATATAGATGCCAAAAAATAAGGTGCTGTTTGTCCCTATCTTAGTATCCGAGTATCGTTTTTTTCAATGGTGTGACAACCCTTGCTTCAGCTACATGTTGACAGTACGTAATTTGAGCGTTCATTCTCCCCTCGAGTTCTAGCATTGCCTTATGAAAAGCAGCTAGGTACCCCCAAGAAAAGCAGTATTATTTGACACTTCTTGGTGACAGCAATTCGTTTTGTTATCCCTAAACCATAAAAATAAATATGCTTCATGATTATCTTCTTGTAAGTTATAGTTGAATACTTCATAATATAGGTTGCTTCAATAAGAACTGTATTCAGTATTAATTTTTGTAAGGGAAGGGTCGGTGCTTCAGATGGGGGCAGGTCCCCCCTGCGCTGTGAAGTGCTCAGAATGACAGCTTGATGTATTTTGTTAATCTTAATTCTGTCTCATATTCTCTTATTTCATTCCAGTTCATATTATATTGTTATATAAACATCTTTTCTTTCCTCCTGTATATTTTATAATTATCAACATCACCCTCCTTAATCTAGTGTTCAACCTTTGGCTATTTATTTCATTGACTTTCGTGTCCATTTATATTAATATCACTGAATATGTTGACCAACAGGAGGGTGCTTCTTTTAGTTTATTGCACTGTATGTATGAAATAGATAAGGAAATCTAATGCTTTTTATTTCATTCACCTTTTAACAACGAAAAATAGTATATGTCCGAAGTTAAGGAAAGATTGGAGGAAATAAAAGAATCTATACAAAATTTTTGTAGTCTGTTGTAGGGATGCACCCGCTGAACTTTTTTTTTTTTTTTTTTTTTTTTTTCTTTCCAATTTCATTACATGCTGAAGTACCCAACAACCAGTACGTACCATTAAGTACTTAATTTACAAAAGCAGAATGTATGAAAATGTATACTGTATTTCATTGAGGCCAGTATAATTCTGCCTAAGCACTTGGAGTAAACATTGTTACATAAAAAAGTAGTGTGTTATGATATACAGTACTTACTGAGTCAGAGATGATTTTGATGCATCTCGTAAAAGAATATATGACAGTAAATTACTAGTGATTATTGATTTTACATACATCACTAATCTCGCAGAAAAGAAGTATATCGCTACCTCATTGCAAGAGGGTCGTAACTCCAAATTTGCTAGTTTTGATTTATATGGTGTACAAGATTGCCGAATTGATTCTGCATCTTTTGGTAAAAGAGTCGTAAAT
The DNA here is from genome assembly GCF_036898095.1 of Palaemon carinicauda. Lineage (NCBI taxonomy): Eukaryota > Metazoa > Arthropoda > Malacostraca > Decapoda > Palaemonidae > Palaemon > Palaemon carinicauda. The sequence continues at coordinate 6,459,134 of NC_090766.1, read as the reverse complement.
CTAGGTGAATTAGCGGCCGAGAGATGGCACTAAGAAGATTTGTGAAACATGATCAAATTCATAGGACTTAGCAACTTTCAAATGCGTCTCCTGAAAAATCAGGAATTTGGAGTTACGACCCTCTTGCACTGAGGTAGCGATATTATGATATTAAACAATTTATCATGATTATCAACATTTTTTTAGCTTGATCAGCAATTATTGATGTAATAATTCATAAAATCATGTTGATGCACTACTAGGTAAACTTGAACGAAAGTGCTTCAATCGTTTAAATATTCTTATTGAGATTCTGTTGCAGCTTCTATAATTTTATGAAATGCATGTTCATAGTGTTCACGAGGAATTATGCAGGAAAGTGCGATTGTGTACCTTGATGTACTGTATTTGTGTGTGATTTATGCTTATCTTCTTTTTTATTCCATGTAGGGCAATCAAGGCCTGGCATACCATACATTAATACAATAGAACAAACCCTTAAGGGAAACTTTTTCTGACTAGTGCTAAGGCAGGATAATGTAGCGTTCTTGATTCCAAATAGATTGCTCAGTAACTTAGCTATGTTCAAATATCAATGGGGGATCCCACATGTAAACTTTGATATTTTTTATTTGAGGATTTTAGTGTTCGTTGCATATCTGGCATATTTTTAGTTACCTGTGATAATTTAATAACATATTAATATGCCGAGCACTTTTGGTCAATTACGTGAAAATTTATATTGTATTTCTTTTAAACTTTAGATTATCATTCTTTTTCAGCATGTTTGAGTTGTTTCAAGATACCATACTTCAACATTTTATTTTGTTTTCATTGCAAGACTTTCAGTTAATGAAGTATTTTGTCGTAGGTTTCATTCTTTTGTAGCGGAAAGAAATCCGGATACAATCTTGCAATAGAAGAAAACAGTATTCTCAGTCATTTTGATTTTGTCTAAGTTTAGAAAATGAAATTAAAAATCAATTACAGCCTTCTATGAAACTTTTTCTCGGCTGTACTGTTTCAGGACTTTCATCTTTGAGTGTGCATGCTTTGATAATTTTCAAATCAGTTTTAATTTATTAAATTCAGTTATGTCTGGATGTATCCAAAGTAATTGGAACATCTTGAAATTTCACAGGACCAAAATATTTTTCCATTTCATTGTTTATTCCTTTGCTTAGTTATTAGTATTATGTTTATTTTACTGTAGTTGAATGTCTCAGGCTGGTTCCACATGAGTTTGTGCACATTTTATTAGTAATTATTTAATAAAATTAAATAAACAGGCAATACTGTATTAGGTGCCAGTTAATGGCATATGGGAGCAGCTCACAATTTTTCACTTTATTCTGTTTTTCTGTCTACATTCATTTGATCTATAGATCATTTTGCCTTACGTATTGGCAGTTCGGCATGTGCTGGCAGAAACGGGTTGAAGCATGGATATAAGATGTATAGGCTCCAATGATACACAGGGTGGAACAGGGTCAATTGAACCAAAGTATTTCAGATCAAAGTTGCTGCCAGTTCTTGACGAATTGCCACTTGCTTGGATGCTTATTGTGTAACACCAGTTGCTGGCTTTGTATCAAAGTTCATAATGAACCAAGAAAAGAGTTTTCAGCAGTTGAGACTAGCACTGATGATGGTAATTGGAAAATGGGATTATGGGATGTATGGCAAAATGAGGAAAAGGCGGTGGCCTATTAGAAACGTCATTGCTTGGCATTCTGTTGGACGGGTAATCAAGTCCTACTCAGATTCGATAGTTTTTTTATAGTTTTTGCGACCTCACCATCCGTGTGAGCTAAGGATGAGGGGTTAAGGCGAGCCCATATGAATGCCTTGTGAGTTATCAGCAGCCATTGTTTGGCCCTCTCTGGTCCTAGCTTGTGTGGAGAGGAGTTTGGGCACTGATCATGTGGGTATGTGGTCAGTCTCTAGGGCATTTTCCTACTAGAACACTATCACTGCCCCTTGCCTCTGCCATTCATGAGTTACCTTTAAACACCAGATAAAAGAAACCTTGACGGTCAGTTCATTTTCTCTTCTTGCTTTTCAGGGTTATTCCCAAGTTCATTTGATGACCATGAACAACGAGTTGATTTAATCGGTCCCATTTGAAAAGGAATGATCAACCAGAATCCTGATAATTATGAAAGCAAGACAAAGAGTAGTGGAAAGGTTTTATGGATTATGGACATCATAAAGAGTTAGTCTCATCAATGTACTGTACTGCACATCACTGTGTACACTAGAGATTACTAAAGAGTGTACAGAATCCCAACATCTCTCTGTCGCATTCATTTTCTTGACTTTCTGGTTTACTTCCATTCCAATTTCCCATCTTCCAGCCTCTTTAAGATTTAACTTCAAGTTGCAACTGAAGTTTTCCTTCAAGTTGCACTTTATTGCTGAAGGTCTTCGTGGTCTCAGTGCTGTTGTCTAAGGCCTAAATTCAATTAATAGAAATATAATATCTTATATTTTTGAACTCTGGAAAGGAAACATCCAATGTATGAATGTTGATTGTGAAAAAGAAGTTAGTAAGCAAGAACAACGCTTACAAAGTACTGTAGATGTACTAAGATTGGAGGGCAAAGTAGATTGAGAAAGAAAAATTGTGTTGTTAAGGATGGCAGAGAGTCTGAAACGGTAAAAACTGCATTTCACAAGAATTCGTTATGGAAACCTCATTGCACATTTTCAGATTAGTACAAGAAAACTTTTTCCTTGAGGCTTTACAGACATACACTAAGTTGGTGTAACTAGACACTTGCAGAGAGATTTAATGTTTTCAGTAGCTAAACTGTTGATAACCTTTCTAAAATTTCATATTTCAGTAAAACCTTAGGCTTGACATTTTTTAATGTTATTTTTTCATTACATGTCCTTGTTAAATGACAGTAGTTAGTTGTAAAATAATTTTTCAGCTGTAAAGCTGAACTGACGAGATGATAGTTTTGTCCAAAGTAATGAAAAACTGTGTTGTACAGTTCAGATGCATTGTGTAGCAATTGGATATTTGTGGCCAATTACTTAGATTAGACTTCGGTTGATTTCTAGAATGTTAAATTTTTGGCCTTGCCTTCTATTTTGCAAATCACTTGCCCTTACTTTTTAAAAGGCGTGGTTGCTATTGTTCGAGTTGAAACAGTCAAGCCACCTATTTGGTAGTGATCAAACCCAATTTGGCAGATGTCATTGTTTGTATTTTCCTCCTAATAATATTATTATTATTGTTATGCCTGTGAATAGTGGTTTTCACACGCCCCTGATGTATACACGACACTCACGAGGTGCTCGCGCGAGGGTAGTAACCTCTGCATGCTATGCTTTTATTTTTCTCTGGTATATTTGGAAGATTTATATCAGAAAAGGTAAAAAGAAGGACTTTTCACCGGACGTCACAGGTCTCTTCCCAGAAATAGATTTTTCCTTCGTTAAAATCCCTTTACTGTATTATTATTTGGTAAGCTACAACCCTAATTGGAAAAGCAGGATGTTATAAGAAAGTACTGCACCAGGTTACTTTCCAATTTTCAGATGATGTTTCCATACACCACCAGATAACTGCCATGATTCAGATCTTTTTCACTGAGAAGTTGAGTGATGCATAAATCTCATACCTGTGTAAATTGGAGTCTTCTGACTCTTCTGTTGCATCCCTGTATCCATTGATAGCAATTTGGTGATATCTTGGTAGTTACTTTAGTGATACCTTGGTAGTCAACTGTTCCTTATCATCTGATCCTACCTGGCTGTTGTTCAAAGTCTTTGAACTTTGCTGGGTTCAATTTTCACCTTGTCAAATTTCAGATACTATGAAAGTGTATGAGTTGGACTTGGTTGTTCGTATGGTGATTCACAATAATAGCCTATGGTAGTTCGTATTAGATTTGAATGGTTTACCGTAATTTCTCCCCTTCAGCAGATGAAGAATTATGTATCATATTTTTATGGTTTTTAATTTTTTATGCATTAAAAGTATTTTTTATCAAAGAGATATTAAGATTTTTCACGTAAATATGCTTGCTTATATCCAGGTAGTGACGGAATTGCTTCATTCATTGTTAATGGATCTAAAGAATTCATTAGTATGGAAATTGTGAAAGATATCACGTGTATTCCTATTTTCATTTGCTAAATAAGCTTCAAAAGAAAGGGTAGTTGGTTAAAGGTTTTATTAAATCAAGTCGTCATATTCAGTAAATATAATAAGCAATCGAGAAAATGATTAAGTAAAATCTTCACTAGGTTTCAGTCAAAGTAGAACTTTTTCTTGAATTTTTCATATTATTGAATCTCCCATAAAGATTTTGACTTCAGACTGCCAATAGGTGCCTGCAGGAAAACGCAACTAGAAAATAGAACTTCCTTAAAGCTAATGTGTTACATTGTATTCATAACTAATCCACAAGGAATTAGTTCAGTGTATGCATATAACAGTCGAGATATGGTTCAAGTCATTATAATGTCAAGAGATTTTATTTTTAATTTGATTTTTTCAGCTAATTCCAAGCGATCAGTTGGTTTTAATTTTTGTCTATTTATATTGGTGCTCACTGCATGTTTCTGAGTGCCCTTAAAGAAGCCCATACCTGAATTAAAGAAAAAAAAAGAGATGTAAAAAGAAAAGTGGATCTGTAGTATGAAGGAAGCTGTAGCTGTAATTTTGATATTAATAAAAATGTCTCCGAGTTAGTCTCAAATGTTAAAGGGCTAGGTTTCAGGTTAGCAATTTTAAAATATCCTTTCTTTAAAATAAGTGATATTTCAAAGCAAAGTGTCTTATTTTAAATGATTCTGTTTTTATAGCTAGGAAATTGCAAATCACTTTTTGAATTTATTTTTTTAATGGTGAAGTTTGTTTAGATTTTCCAGATCATCAATAAATTTAGTAAAAAATAATGGTAGAGATGTAGTTTTTCATGTAGGAGTTTGCTAATGGATTCCTTGATGATATGTTAACTATTCTGAGATATTCTAGTTACTGAAGGGTGTACAATTCAATGGCGTACCATTGTATGTGCAATAAAGAGTTGAGAGAACAATAATTTATAGGAAATCTGTTGATAGCAAATGTTGCATTTATGCCATCCATTACTGAAGGGGTCTGTTAATGGCTTTCAGGCTTAGTTAAGGGGAGTCTTTTCTCCACTGGTAGACCTCCTTTTGCTATGGTCTGATACATTGAGACCCCATGTCTATCACTAAGACTAATCTTGAACCAACCAGCCAAATAAACCTTCAAAAAGTAAAACATGGGTAAAGTAATTTTGCAATATAAACCTGAACCTTGAGAATGCTTGAATATACTGTGCAGTAAAGGTATATATTTTCCCTGGTCTAAGTGCGACTCAAGTCCTGTGGCTTATTTTTAGAAAGCTAACTCTTGAAATGAAGGAGTTGCATCATCATCATCATCATCCTAACTATGAAGAGATGAAATATGAAAAAAGATAAACCGCTGACAAACTGTGTCCTATTCCTAAGTCTTCTATAGTATGCAAGTCTCCTGTCAAGTGCCAAATTAGTTTTACATTGGATGTGACTTCAACTATAGTCCATTTCTTTGAGGCAGATTTGCACCGACTCGCAGCAGTGCCCTTTTAACTCGGAAAATTTTCCTGATTGCTGATTGGTTAGAATTATCTAGTCTGACCAATCAGCAATCGGGAAACTTTTCCAAGCTAAAAGGGCACCGCTGCGAGTCGGTGCAAATCTGCATCGCTAAAAGAAATGGACTATAGATGGGTACTTCATCAGATATTCAAAATTTAACCTTGTCACCAGACTTGACATCATAAGGCAGTTTAATCTGGTTAGTTTTAATATATTTTGGTAAAATCCATTATTAAATGCAACCCTGGACTTTTAGAAATTTCAGAATTTTTGTTCACTAAGTCCTGCTCTTTTTGTTTACTTAGGAATGGCCTTATTATATAGAAAAATAAGCTGTAAATTATTGAAAAGGTAAATAATGTAAAAAGTACTTTTTGCTATTTCGTTATATAATTTTTTTTAGTAAAACATCAGAAAAATATATATAACTGATTATTGTACAATTTTGAAGGTTACTTGCATACTGTACTTACAAGCCAACTATAGTGTGCTGCTCCTTACCATAGAAATGCACTTTTCTTTTATTTTTCCATAGGACCAAAGACGAAAGCAAAGAAGAAGAGGAGGAGGGTGAAGAAGAGCAAAGTAATATCAAACGCAGCCGTCTTTCACACTGATTTGACTCTGTCCGTCTTGGATCTCCATCCTTCTTGACACTCCATTAATCATACTTAAAAAGGAAAGATGACTTAATTTTTGTGATTACAGTACAGTATATCGTTTGTAATGGTACGTTGCATTTTTAGATAAAACGAGACGTTTTAATGCAATACAAAGACTTGTTGGTTTCAAGTAAAGGATTTTGCTTTATAATTATGATTTCTTTCCCCTGTATTTATTCAAGTTTTAGTTTCCTTTAAATAAACGATTACTTATGTATACTTACAAAATGTACAAAAAGGAGAAGTAAAACATAAATAGTGAAATGTAGACTTAAAAAGAATATTACATTTTTGGATTTAAGTATATTAGTTTGGATATCAAAAACATTTAGTAACCAGAGATGGTAAATTTATCTGCAAGGTCTAAGGTATGTATAAAAAAAAAAAAACTTCGGTAGCGGGGATTAACCATTTCAAAAGAAGAACTGGCATATATAGTTACAAAACTTTTGTATTGTAGTCCATGGTCTTTTGATTTTAGCAGCACAAATATTTAATGTAGAAATAGATAGCTTACTTACTAGACTTGCTCAAATTTTGAAGATAATGTAAAATCGGATGAATACCCACAGATTAATTTTGGATAAATTATTTCAAGATAGAGATAATTTCCCCCCAAATGTTTAGATCATCATTAATCACTTTCTAGTAAAGAATCTGTTATGCTACAACAACCTGAAGAGCTAATAAGTTGGTATTCAGAATTATGCCGATAAATGTTACAGGTAAAGAGTGTTGTGTGAACCACTGTATTTGCACATCATGATACACTCCTGGTATTACTTATGGGCCTTTGTAGCATCCTTTCAATGACTTATCCCCAGCGCTGATCCATGTGGTCCAAATCTATAATTCAAAGGTCACTGCCGAGTTTCCCCATTCCACTGGAAGACAATTTGTATTACAAGAGTCCGCTAAGCTGAAAAGGCCTGATATCAGCAGTTCTAATACTCCTGGAACTTGCTGTTCAGATCCACAGTGACTTGACCAGTTTCCTAAGTGGGATATGATATAACCTGAAAGATCAGTGTCCAGTCAGATGTCTCCCTTGCAATAAAATGGTCTAATTATGTTTTTTCCTCCATTGAATACACCAGCAACTAAGATTATCAATATTTTTACTTTTTTAGTTGAAGATCTTTAATATAAAACCTTCAGTAATTTTTTAAACCTTCATGAGTTAGTCAACGGTGCATCACCCTCTGTGTTTACATGGTTTTGACCATCATGGTATTGGTAGCTCTTGGCTGTGTGCACTCATTAAAAATATTCTAACCAATCATTAGTTGCCTATTGATATGTCCTCCACAGGGTCTTAGTGTGGTCCGTGACACGAGCAAGTGACTGTAGGCACTATAGTCCATTTCTTTTAGCGATGCATATTTGCACCGACTCGCAACGGTGTCCTTTTAGCTTGGAAAAGTTTCCTGATCGCTGATTGGTTAGAATTATCTTGTCCAACCAATCAGCGATCCAGAAACTTTTCCGAGCTAAAAGGGCACCGCCGCGAGTCGGTGCAAATATGCATCGCTAAAAGAAATGGACTATAGCAAAAGATTTTTGCAATGTCTCTTTGGGCCTCTGTTACTTGACCTTCATTCCTGCCAACTCCTTGCTGTTCAACCTCTTTCAGGTTTATCCTCTTGATACAACTGCAAGTTCTCCCCCCTCTCTCAATTACACATTGGCCATTTCTATGAATCCAATCCAATTTTACAGGTTAAACTATCAAAGATTTACGTAAAGAAAAATCGCCAAGAAAAGACTGAAATAAAGGTTGTGCGTATAGTAAGTCTAATAGATCAGTAAGCCATCACTAGAATTAATTGCATAATATTCTCTCCCTCCCTTTTATTTTATGCATTTAATAAACCTTCAAAATACTCCTTCCAACTGCTAAGGACTGTAGTCATGTTCTATAGCATTGCACCAATTGATTTTATTCCAAGATCCATTTGTTCATCAACGTTCATCTATGTTTACTTCTCTGTGATGCCATATTTTAATTGCCTTTGAGGATCCCATTCACGTAATCATTGTTTGCCTACGATGCATTGTAGGCATTACTAGTGGGTCTTTGCAGAGGCCCTTCAGACCCTACTTCACTTGCTTTATAGCCTACTATATGTCTGTTCTGGCTTCCTTTCTTTCCTCTTTTTGTCTAATCTTATAAATTTTCCTTGACTGTGCAAGTGGGAGGTTTCTCCCATTTGCACTTTGGTAGCTGAGTGGCCTCGTGTGTGTGTGTGTGTGTGTGTGTATATATATATATATATATATATATATATATATATATATATATATATATATATATATATATATATATATATATATATATATATATATATATATATATATATACACAGGTATATATATATATATATATATATATATATATATATATATATATATATATATATATATATATATATATATATATATATATATATATATATATATATATATATATATATATATATATATATACAGTAGGCCTATATATAAACAATTATTTGCTGTATTTATCATCATCAGCCATGATTAGTCCACTGCAGAACAAAGACCTCGGACATCTTCCACTCGCATCTGTTTATGGTCTTTCTATGCCAGTTTATGCCTGCAAATTTTCTTAGTTTGCCAGTCCATCGTCTTCTCTTCAGTCCCCTGGTTCTTTAGCAATCTTTAAGGACCCATCCTGTTATTGTTAATGTCCATCTATTATCAGTCAGTCGTATTATATGCCCTGCCCATGTCCACTTCTTTTACTTACCTGTAGTTAGATTAGCCTTTACTTTAGTTTGCTCTCTTATCCATTTTGCCTTTTTTCTGTCTCCTAGTGTTGATCCCTTCATTATTCTTCCCAAAGATCTTGAGTTGTAATTTGTTTATGTTCTAAGGCTTTAGTAAGGTGACGTTCAGTACTTGATTGAGTTCGGCATCAATTTTATTGGAATGGCATGATCTTTCCCAGATTGATGAGCAGTATTCGGCAGTGGCGCAGTCGAGTGCCAGAGCTGTTTGTCGTAGGGTTTAAGGATTTGTTACCCAATTTGCTAAGGAGGTTATTTCTGATAGCTACCTTCTCCTTTCCTTACACGGTCTCTAAAAGATAGTGTTCGGTCTAGTGCAATGCCTAAATAGATGGAAGCTATCATTCTTCAGTTTCTTATCATTCCATGAGATATTAAACTACCTTTTTGTCTGGTAGTTTTTAAAATGGAAAGTACAGACCTGTGTTTTGTCTGGGTTGGCATTTAGGAAGTTTTGCTTGTAGTATTCATTAAGATCTTTCAAAGCATTTGAAAATTTGCTCTCAATAGTAATAAATTAATCTGACTGGTTGGCTAAGCACAGATCATCTGCATATATAAATCTATGAATACCTCTAAATTGTGGCTAATCATTGGTATAAATGTTGAAAAGCATGTGTGCAACATGGACCCATGTGGGAGGCCGTTTTTCTGTTTTTGACATCTGCTTTTCTTACCTTCCATTTTAACATATAAAAGTCCAATACTTGGTAGTGACTGGATGACATGCTCAATGCTTGAGTTGCGAATAACTCTGGCAAGTCTCAAGAAGCAACCTGTGGTTCACGGTGACAGAGGAACTATGTCTTCCAATTGCACCTGGGCTCTGACCCCATCTCTATGTGATGCAGCCCAAATTCAAGCATAATTGTATGCCGTGCATATTTAAATATGCATATATACTGTATATAACTGAATAAGAATATATATATATATATGGATAAATATCAACACAATATTGTGCTCAAATAGAAATAAATTTCTACCTTATACTTGGGATTGAACCCTAGCCCCATCTAATGAAAGGCCAGGTCTCTTCCAATCATCCAATATATATATATATATATATATATATATATATATATATATATATATATATATATATATATATTTATATTTATATAGATTTACACATGCAGAGTCTATGTTTGTATGCACATAGGGATAACTGCAACTCAAGTGTAGATGTTGGAAAATTCCACTTAACTGGAAAAAGTATTTTAGAAATATGTGAAATATATATATATATATATATATATATATATATATATATATATATATATATATATATATATATATATATATATATATATATATATATATATATATATTTATATTAAAATTGAAGAAGTTATAATGCATAAAAAGCAAGAAATCAAAAAAGATATAAAAAGTAAAGTGCCAAATTAAATTAAGAGAAAAGAAAGCAGAGGAAACCAAACAGGTTTGTGAATAGTAATGGCCGAAGAGATTACAGAAAGCAGTAATAGTTATGAAAACAAGGTTGAATATGATAGAATTAAAAAGAAATTATAGAAACAGGAATGATATGGATAAGCGTTTTGTGTTGTTTGGTGAGGTAGATGATGTAATAGAGCATTATGGCATTTAGAAACAATGACAGGAACATGACATTACAAGTAAAAGTATGTAAGCTTTGCTGTCTGTGTATGGGATAGCTAATGCCCATGGATTTTCTATAGATTTGAGAGAGCAACGAGGAACCTGGAACCAGAGTTCAAACGCCTTGAAGAAATTATGAAAATAAAGAACATCTGAGTACAGTTTCCTTTATTCCAATTGTGTAAAGTAACCCAATAAATCACTTATTTTCATTACACTGGTCTCTTCCATGCGACACTTTTAAACAATATTCTCTTAAGGGCTGCCCAACGGCAAGAGCCCATGTCTTACACAAGGTAAGGCAATCTACACACACACACACACACACACACACTCTTCCGTGCCCCCTTAATTTTAGCTTTCTACTGTAAGCCTGCCCTCATTCCATCTAGCTATACAACCTCTTAATTCTTGCATCTTACTCTGTTGGCATTGAATGACCTCCTGTGCCCCAGTGCCTGGACCTATGTCCAGAATTAATGCTTTCAATTAACCTCAGTTTTCCCATCTTCGTTGTGCTTGTAGTACAATTTACATATCCCAATCTGTAGACCCCAGTATAGTGTGTTTAGGATATGAATACTCTCTCTCTCTCTCTCTCTCTCTCTCTCTCTCTCTCTCTCTCTCTCTCTCTCTCTCTCTCTCTCTCTCTCTCTCTCTCTCTCTCTCTCTCGTAATAAGTTTATGACATGGCTTTTGCAACAATGATTTTATCACAACTTTATCAATAGTACAAAACTATTGAAAATGGTATTGTATTAATATATATCTTACAAAATACTTTAAGCATAATTCTAATATGTTCTTCCACCTGCATCTGTTTATGGTTTTTCTGTGCCAGTGTACACACGAAAATTTTCTTAGATCATCAATCTTTTGTCTTTTCTTCCTTCGCCTGCTTCTTTTGCAATTTCTAGGGACCCATTCTGTTATTCTTAATATTTTTCTATTGTCTGTCATTCTCATTATATGTTCTGCCCATGTCCATTTCTTTTCCTTACATGTTAGAATATCCTTTACTTTAGTTTGCTCTCGTATCCATGTTGCCCATTTTCTGTTTCTGTTATTCCCATCATTATTCTTTCCATAGCTCTTTGAGTTGTAACTTGCTTATGTTCTAAGGTTTTAGCAATGTTCCAAGTTTCCGATGCAGGAGTTGATACTGGTAGGACAATCTTTTTAAATATTTTTTTCTATTTAGAGACAGTGCCATTTTACTTTTCTTTATCTCATTCTGTTTATCAAATGCTCTCCATCCCAAGCTTATCCTTCTAACATTTAGGCTCGTGTCCTGGGGAAACACTTACTGTCTGTCTTAAGTACATATATTCATTAAAAATCTCTAGAGATTCGTCCATAACTCCTTATTTGTTGTCTCTGCATTTTAACTGAACATTATCTTGGTTTACTTATGTTCATTTTCAGTCCTACATTTTTTCTCTATTCATATCTTGTATAATATTTTGTAATTCCTCTCATGGTTCACTAAAAGCAAATCTCAAGTTGATAAGGTATTCCCCATTGATAGCAATTCCTAGCCTACATTTTCTTTAAATAATTTCTTTAAAAACTACTTCTAGTTATAGGCTACTGTGAGTAATTTAGGAGGGAGGTGATCTCCCTGTATAACTACTTTCTTACTATGATTTTTCCCACTATCTTTAAGTAGTTTTAGGTTTGCTGTACTTTTATGTATAGATATCTTCAAGTGTTCTAATATACGATTATTCTATTCCTAGTTTATGAAGGGCTTTCATTGCTGCTTCTCTTTGTCCATTTTCTATGTTCCCTTTTTTATAAAAGGTGTTCCAGATTTTAAGATTGTTTCTTTCGGTAAATTCTACAAGCATGTCTCCTCTGTCATTTCTTATGCCTACTCAACTGCCATTTCTTCTCTCTTTTGACATAGTTTAGCATTGAAATCACCCAAAAACAAATATGAATTGAGTCTTGTGTTTTTTTTTCACATATTTCTCTACATATAAAGTTTCTGTCTTCCTCTGTATGGGATCTTCAGTTTATACTTTATATATATATATATATATATATATATATATATATATATATATATATATATATATATATATATATATATATATATATATATATATATATATATATATATATATATATATATATATATATATATAATATGTTATTTTACTTCTAGAAAGTTTAAAATTTAGTAGAAAGACAAATTACAAATTTATATGACTTAAATCTTAAGTCAAATACATTCGTAATTACCCACAGGAGATTCATATTCATAATATAATAATTGTCACTATGAAAGTACCCAGTTACACAATCCATTAAGAATTTAAACACCATTTAGCTCCTATCTTAAATCTACAGACCAACTGTTGGTCTGTGGTTTGTGCGTATAATTTTCCAAGGACCGTAAAGACTGCTGGTAGACGTCCTTGCCTTTTCTTTTCTGAAGTATTTCCATTAGTTAAAAAAATACGTTTACATAAATTTTTAAAGCAACATTCGTGTAATATTTTCAAATTTAATTTAAATATTCTCTATTCTACGATATAGCTTATTTAGTTGGAGCAATAAGCTATAGAATTTGGGCTTGAATTCTTTCGATACGGTCATGAATGAAGTCTAAAATAAAAAAAAAAAAATCAAAGAGATCGATGTTTAATAAAGAAATCTTGATAAAATTCTATTTTAATACACTTTTAACGATACAATAAGTAACTAAAAATTAACAGTTTAATTTCTCAGTAAAGTTGTTTGAAACATTACTGGAACCTTGGCATATTACTGTTATTACATTCTTATTCTTCCTTGGAGGCTTCTGGTGTTGTGTTGTCCTGTATGTCCTCCTGAATCAAGAGTGTCATTATATTATGAGGTGCTGATTTAGTGAATTGTTATACTTTAGGAATGTGGTAAGTCTCAATGCTCTTATTCACACTCGATATAATTTATGTTGTGAATTCACACTTTAAGAGGAAAAAGTTTGTGTATAGTTAGCCGGCAAAATGGCGACTACCCCAGTGAATGCGGTATAGGGTAATGTGTAAGGTAACCATGAGGCTCGATCTATTGTGAAGTTTAATTTATACTGTTTAGTAGTTAACTAATAGGTGCTGTAGCCAACCGTAAGTCACATTTTTGAAGTACTTCAACCAGTGGAAATAATCATGATATAACGCATTACTGTAGTGGCTAAACGTTCATATGGCAAGGCTTTGAGGAAGGCCCAATGGGGCCTATTATTGTGTAAAATTATAAGTCTTATGTAAGTTTGGTGATTCAGTAGTCCAAGCAAATATATCCAAAAGTTACTAGGTGGGAATATTTCCTGACAACAAAAATTCGGTTCCATTATGGAAGTGCAATATTGGGTAGGATATGGAAAATGGCATAATGAGAAGATTTTTGCAAATACACTATTTTGGGTAAAGTTTTACTTTATTACAGATTCTGATTTCGTACAGAAATTGTTTTCCCGTAGTAAATAACGTGATTTGACCCATTTTGTCGTGAATTTTTCTCCAACTTATGGAAATTAATGATTCCAGGCCCGATGGAATGGGCCGATGGCAAGACCTTGAAGAGGTTTGCTTTCCAAAACTCTTCAGGATTCAATAAAATATGATCACAATTTTAAGTGTATTATATAATAATCATTTGATAAAGAAAAAACACACTAACAGTTCAGGCTAATTGAAAGTTAGAACTGTCACCCTAAGGGGTCTGCAACATGTGCTCATGAAACAGAGTCCACGGACTGAATAAGACTAAGTTTTCGAAATTATAGTAATTACTCCTTGGTAAATCACATGCCAAGGTCTACAGGCGTTATCTGATGCATAAAACTAATCCGCAGTCCCAGGGATGACAATTTTACAGATCGATACAAATTTACATAAGAGACTCTTAAAGGAACTGACCTGGTATCGCGGTAGCAAGGAGCCGGAGACGGAGAAACTTAACAATATAGTCAATCTTACTGGGTTGAATGTTTAGGCAGGAATGAACGAGCGTCGTGCTGGACAGCTCAGAGGAAAAGAACGTTCTCCCGCACTAACTAAAGTGTCCTTGTGAGTCGCGCGGGAAATCTTAAGTTATTTTTTCAATAAGGGGTTTGATAAAGTGTCTTTATCGACCACAAGACAAAGAAACGGTCAAAGTCTTACTTCAGATCAAAGGGTAAACTTAATACTTTGAAGGCCATAATTTGCCACAATTCAACAAACTAGTCCCTCCTTGGCTCTAAACATATACATCGATATTTTTGTCGTGGTAAAACAATACAATATTATTTTTGTAATTTGTAAATAATGAAAAACTTCGTCTCTCTGACACCCGCTCCTTCCCCACCAGGTGGTTGAAATTTATGCCACAATACTGTCAAGTATTGGACAGCACTCATTCGTAGAAACGCCCGCGAGATCTTCCAATCTTACCCTAATTTAACGCAACGTTCGTTGAGTTAAATGGCGGGGATTTCGAATGATCAGTTTGAAACTCCCGACAGATATTCACCTTCATTTCAATCCCAAACAAACGAACTACCAATTCGACTAAAAGTAGTCGTACTGGTTGCTGTTACGGATGAAATGAAGGTGAAATCTGGTTAAATCACGTTATTTTCTACAGGAAAACGTATGTTCTGTTAAAATTTTTAAATGTCTTATATATATTTTGTTAAAATTGTTAAATTTAATGTCTTGCTCAATTTCAGTGTCGCTTCACTCACGTATGTACTGTACTGCGAACGATAACATTAGCAACACACAGCGTTACCAAGTTAACGGAGGCATTGCTAATGTTAGCAATGCTACGGTAATATCGTGTATTTTAAAGAATTTTTCAATATGCCCCTTACACAATATATAAAGTACAAAAAGTGTACAGAAAATAAAACCCCACCTAACCTAACCTAGAAGTTCCCAGGTCACAAACCCATTACAATGCCCCTTGTTATATATATCTTGTTAATCCGTATCACTTCACTCACTTTACGATAACTTTAGCACTGTTACGATAACATATAATGGTTCTTGTTCCGTCATTAGCTCTCTTCGCTCGCATTAAAATAAAACATCAAGCTCGTATGTACTGGCAAGCGGTAATGTTGAGCTGCGCATGCTAACACTAGTAATGTTACGCTAACATTACCAACGTTAAGTATAATGGTTCTTGTTCCTCGCTTACGATCACAGGAAAATAAAAAATCAACCTCGTATGCACTGGCAAGCGGTTATTTTGAGCTTCGCACTCTTAACAAAATATAGTAAAACTAACACATTAAAGTTAAAGAAATTAATGACTGACTTTTATGACCGTAACGACGTAACTTGTGTTGTGACTGATTCTGTGGCGTCTTAACCGTTTTGCCTAAGATTAGTACTGCACTTGGAACACTGTAAAAGTTGGTATATTACATTATGTGATTTAAGTAAATTATCAGCATTGGAATTCACCAAAATACTTTGAAGCATGGATTACTGAAGTAGTTATAATTTTCTAAAACTTCTATCATAAAATACGTATAAAGACTGTAAACTTTGGTATGTTACATTACGTGATTTAAGAAAAATCAGCATTGGAATTCACGAAAATACTTTGAAGTATGGATTACTGTAGTCGTTAGAATTTTCTAAAACTCCGGTCGTAAAATACGCAAAAAGACATCACTTGAACTAACAAAGACCTGACTTGGGCAAAGGTTTCCACGGAAAAGGATTGGTGGGGGGGGGTGAGTAGGGAAATAACCCCCCCTGTGCAAACTTTACATACGTATGGGTTCGTGATTGGTTAACGGAAAAGCAACGGAGTCTAGAGAGTAACACCAGAATGGGAAACTTTTCCAGAGCAATTATTTGTGTGAAATCTGGAAGTGACAAGGTTATAACAAAATGTATAAACGGATTTTGAGCGAAGCGAAAAATCTATTTTTGGGTGAGATAGCCATGGCGTCCTGATGGAAGGTTCCTGTTTGGTAGCTTCCTTGGGTATAAGACTACTAAGATATTCCCAGAGAATTTAACCACAGGTTATCACAGAATTCTAACTTCTGGAGCGAGTATCTCAAAGGTTTCCCTTTAAGACATCGTAATACAACAGGGGACACGCATGTCTGAACGTGCCACATAGCTATCTCCACCCCGAACAGAGTTAATGCTTCGGTGTGTAAGGGCTGAGAATAGCTGGGAGCCGTTCCACAGCTAATCTCACTCGTGGCTACTACTGATACTCGAGACGTAAACAAACGGACGCCATTGCTCTAATGACGTCACGCGCGTCTTTATCCTGGCGCCAGTTGCTGCCCATCACCATGATACAATTGTGTAGGGTGGGAACAAAACTGGACGAAGTAGTAGGGAGGGTCCATCAGGACGCCATGGCTATCTCACCCAAAAATAGATTTTTCGCTTCGCTCAAAATCCGTTTTTTGGGCTCAAGCCATGGCGTCCTGATGGAAGAGTACCAGAGAATCAATGTATCGTGGTAGATTTTCCCCCAGAGTTAAGTGCCTAGGCATTGACAAAACAGCAAAGTAATCTTAGGTAAGAACCATAGGAACGAAGTATCCTGCCCCCCATTGGTAGGAAGTTCCCATGGGCTATGCCGACGTCAAAGTGGTATTGAAGGGCTATTCATCTTGACAGAAGAACTTTTAAGAACTTAGAGATGAAGCAGAATGTTTGATATTTGTATAGGAACATTCTGAATTAGGCCAGTGGTGGTTGGGCACTGTGTATAGAGTTCATCTCCTGATTATCAGAAGTAAGTATTCGTGTAGGAACCTTACTGAGACAAGGTGAATATAATTTAGGATTAGATATCTTAAATTCTTCATGACCATAAGAGAGGAGGAATAAATAAAACTATGACAGTATGTATTTCATAGTAGGTAGGAGCTGAAAGAGACGCATAAGTAATAAAATAGAAATTTTATTTCACAATGCAGAAATTAAATAATTTACAGCAAAAGTAAAGTTCATTTACAGTAATAATAATGTACATAGAAATAAAGGCTTGCTCTTGAATCTGAAAAGGAATTTCAGGATTAGTAGGTACTCGTTCTCGAGGAACGCAAGTCTTTAAACAACACATCATGCTCAAGGCATGCGGCACTTGTGTGACACTATGACATTTCACCTGGGATAAGAACAGTTATAAAAGCACTAAGTGTTTTTAGACATCACTATGAATCACTCGAGGGTCAACATAGGCACCCGAAGAGTTAGAGTCCCAAGTAACTCACTGTTCTACGCAGAGTTAGGTGCAGGTTTCATAACACTACCTGCGGCTACCACAAAATGTTTGATTTCGTGCACTTGTTTCGCATAATGTTTAAAGAAAACTCGCGAGGACTTCCAGCCCGTAAAGTTTTTAAGGCTCTCAAAGTCCATGCTCTGAAAGAAGTTCAGAGACGATGCCACTTTTCTAGGATCATGACCAGCGGGTGTACTGTTCGGATCCGCTCTGCGAATGAAGTAGGTGATTTTCGCTCTTAATTGTTTCAGTGACAGGTCGCTGCCCGATGTTTCTCCTTTGAAGAGTTGGCCTCCACCAAAGTTCGAAGTTCTGCGAAGATAGACCTTGAGACTCTCTACTGGACATAGAGAGACATCCTCCTTCAGGGGGCATATTCTCCAAGGGCCCCATCTTTTGGTGGGTAATTCGTTTTTAGCGAGAAACGTTGGATCAGGGGAGAGGGTCACTTCTCCTGAATCGGCAAACAGGATGTGTCCCTCTTCTCTTGATAATGCCACTATTTCGCTGACTCGAGCTCCCGAGGCGAGAGCAAATAAAAATATAACTTTCTGAGTCAGATCCTTGAGGGGGCATGAATCGTTGTCAAAGTTGGAGGCGAAATGGAGTACCTTGTCTAGTGACCAGGAGATCGGTTTCGGAGGGGGTGCTGGGCGTAGGCGAGCACATGCTTTTGGTAATTTGTTAAAGATGTCGTTGGACAGATCAATTTGGAAAGCATATAGAATTGGTCTAGTCAAGGCCGATTTGCAGGTTGAAATCGTATTGGCTGCTAATCCTTGTCCATGAAGGTGAATGAAGAAGGACATACAGAAATCAATGGTGATTTCTTTAGGATTTTTTGCCTTGACAAAGGAGACCCATTTCCTCCAGGATGATTCATATTGCCGTCTCGTGGATTC
Source organism: Palaemon carinicauda (assembly GCF_036898095.1). NCBI lineage: Eukaryota > Metazoa > Arthropoda > Malacostraca > Decapoda > Palaemonidae > Palaemon > Palaemon carinicauda. The sequence goes on along the minus strand of NC_090766.1, from coordinate 6,440,285 downwards.
GGTCTTGTATTCCTCAAGGAAGTCTAGACTTTTCTTCGAGATCCCAAACCTCTTCTTTGCGGCAAGGGAGAGAAAATCATGAGATGAAGGTCCTTGATTTTCGATGATGAAGCGAAGACAGTCGACTTCTGTACTTGTTGAGAGAGAACTGGGCCCGGGAGAGGGATCAGCTTGGGCTGCAGCTCCAGGACCAGGGGGGTACCAGTTGCTCCGGGGCCACTTGGGAGCCACTAGGGCCGCTGTCCCTTTGAAGGTTCTCAGTTTGGAGAGGACTTTCAACAGAAGGTTGGTGGGAGGGAACAGGTATATCTTGGACCATCTGTTCCAGTCCAGTGACATGGCGTCCACCGCTTCTGCTTTGGGGTCCTCGTACGGGGCTACGTACAGAGGAAGTTGATTGTTGTCGCTCGTTGCAAAGAGATCTATCTGAAGTTCTGGGACTTGATGAGAGATGAAGGAGAATGATCTTGCGTCTAGAGACCATTCCGACTCTATCGGGTTTGTCCGAGATAGAGCATCCGCTGTCACGTTGCGGAATCCTTGTAAGTGAACTGCAGACAGGTGCCACTTCTTCTTCTCCGCCAGACGGAAGATTGGGAGAAGCACCTGATTTATCTGGGGCGATCTTGAGCCCTGGCGATTGAGACAACGAACTACCACCGAGTTGTCTAGGGTTAGACGGATGTGGATCGAGGGCGGCGGGGATAACTTCTTCAGAGTAAGAAGGACCGCCATGGCCTCCAAGATGTTTATGTGGAACGTCTTGAATAGTGGAGACCAGGTCCCTTGAGCTTGTTTCAGGTGGGAGTGACCTCCCCAGCCTTCCAGTGAGGCATCCGTGTGGATGTTGAGTGATGGAGGAGGGTGTTGGAGAGGAATGGACCTTTTCAGGGCCTTTGCTTCCGACCACGGCTTTAGGAGGCGTCGAAGTCTGTTTGGAAGCCGTCTCTTGAGGTCTCTTCGAGCGATGGATGCCGATCGTCTCCAGACTCCCGCGGCATCCTTTAGCTGTGCGCGAAGCACTGGGTTTGTCACTGAGGCGAATTGTAGAGAGCCTAGAACTCGTTCCTGCTGTCGTCTTGAAATGCGTTTGGATTTCAGTAGTCGCTTGACAGACCCTGCTATTTCCTTCCTTTTCTTCTGGGGGATGGAAAGGCGGTGTGACTGAAGATTCCAGTGGATTCCCAACCACTGAAACTTCTGAGCTGGAGAGAGGCGAGATTTCTTCTCGTTGATCTTGAATCCCAGGTGTTCTAGGTACTGGGTAACTTCGTTGCAAGACTTTGCACACTCTTCGGGCGATGGAGCCCAAACTAGCCAGTCGTCGAGGTAGGCCATCACCTGGACGTTTCTTAGGCGGAGCTGTTGTACTATGGCATCCGCCAGCTTTGTGAAGATCCGAGGGGCCACATTGAGGCCGAATGGCATGGCCCGGAAGGCGTAGCTTTTCCTTTGGAGTCGAAATCCTAGGTAGGAGGAAGCGTGATGGTTCATTGGAATGTGCCAGTAGGCATCCGCCAGGTCTATAGAGACCGTGTAGGAACCTTGAGGCAGAAGGGTCCTTATTTGTTGAAGCGTCAGCATCTTGAATTTGTTGTTCTCTATGAACTTGTTGAGGGGGGATAAGTCCAGAATGACTCTGAGCTTGTCTGAGTCCTTCTTGGGAACGCAAAACAGTCTCCCTTGGAACCTGGTGGACTTTATCTTCCTTATCACCTTCTTGTTCAAGAGGTCTAGAACATATTCTTCCAGAATGGGGGTCGATTGTTGGAAGAACCGCTGGAAGATTGGGGGTGGTTGCACCCAACTCCAGCCTAGACCGTTCTTGATGATGCTGTGTGCCCAGGGATCGAAGGTCCAACGATCCTGGAATTGGCGGAGTCTTCCTCCCACCGGAAGCACTTCATTGCTTCTGGTGTCCCGAGGACTTGTTGCCTCGGCCGCTAGCTCCCTTTCCTCCTCTACCTCTGGAGGGACGACGAGATGCGTCTCTGCTTGCACCCCTGGACGAGCCTCTACCTTTGGCATGAAAGGTAGTGGATGGTTGCTCAAAGGCAGGGGTGAAGACCGGTGACTGTGACAACACCGGTTGGGGGACCAATTGAAAGGTCTGCTGTGGTTGGGCAACCACTTGGGAGGTAGCGGGTCCCGGAAACTGACGTCGTTGTTGACGTTGCTGGGGTTTTGGCTTCTGTGGTTTCCTCTTAGGCTGAGGTCCATCGTCCTGAGAGGGTTTCCTTTTTCTGGACATGCCCCACTTGTGGAGAAGGTTCCTATTCTCCGTGGCGGCTCTGTCAGTTATTTCCTTGACAAGGTCAGAAGGAAACAGGTGCTTTCCCCAGATGTTGGAGGAAATCATCCTCCGGGGTTCGTGTTTCACGGTGGCACCGACAAACACGAATTCACGACAGGCTCTACGAGCCTTTATGAAATGGTACAAGTCCTTCATTACTGTAAGTAAGTGGGATTTGGCTAGTACCATGTAGTGATCAGGTACTCTTGTGTCACAGGCCATAACTTCAAGTTGGACTTGATGAGAAAGAGATGCCGCAAGCCTCTCCTTCGTGTCTTGTTCCCGGCGAAGGAGGTGATCATTGAGCTTAGGGAGGTCCTCATTAAACTGACGTCCGGCGACGTCAGGATCGAGCCTACCCACGACGAAAGTATGCTGAACATCTTTCCATTGTCGAGTGTCAGGGGGTGTCACGATGGAGAAGGGTCTGCACTCCTCCAGTGCAGGGCAGGGTTTTCCTTCTTCCGCCGCTTTAAGGCATGCAGCTAAGGCCTTTTCCAAGAAAGGAAGAACCGCAGTGTCAGGTGCGACGTATGTAGGATGCTTCTTGCTCAAGGCAGGAAGCTTAGAGCAGGTAAAGCCCCTGCTCTTAAATGCGGAGGCTAGCATAGCCTGGGCCTTTGCGAGATCGAACACTATCTCTTCTTTAGGTTCGGTCTCCTCCTTCGAGGCAGGTTCGGAACGAAGCCGGACGTAACAGTCCGGGTAGGCCTCGAAGCTTGGGAAGAACTCCACATCTTCCAACGGGACCGTGCCAATCTTGTCACTAACAAAGATCCTGCCGGTCGCAATAACCATATGCTCTGCATACCTCCACGGGTTGGCATGAGAGCAAGCTGGGAGATCCTTAACCGAGATCTTCTTCGGTTCTCTGGATCCAATCATTGACCTGATGGACTCCTGGTTCTCCTTCAGTCTGTCGTCCATGACAGCTCTAATCAGCCGGATCAGTTCTTGGGTAGACGAAGAGGGATCCGGGGTCGAGGAGGTAGACGGAATGGACACATCCGTCGGTGTAGGAGTAGGCGGAGGGATGGATGAGGGAGGAGCTCCAAGCTCCGACTCGGTGTATTCCACCTTGTCTTCGTCCTCTTCGGCTCCTTGAGCCATAAGCGTCTTCTCCGTGTCTTCCGAGACGTCAGAGATCTGTTCATCATCCTCGGAATCTAAACGACACTCATGCATGGACTGAGCCATGACCACATCAGGTTCCACCGTAATTTGGACAGTGGGGATTGCTTCTTTCGGAACCACTGAGTCAGGGGAGGCCTTAGGGAACAACAGGGACCTCAGTTCTTCGGTGGCCAGGTACGGTCCGGTAGCATTTTTCTGAAAGCCACGCACCCACTTGCGCAGCTTTTCACGAGAAATGTCTCTAACCTCCGCTGAGGGAGGGTTATGGAAGGCCTCAACTAGGTGGGCCTGGCAGACCGTACAATCCAGTGGATTCCAGAACTTCAAATCCCCTTTCTTGTCTGCACAAGGGGCGTGAGTCCTGCAAGCCGTATGCCCGTAAAACTGCGGGCGTTTCACAGCGCAGAAGGCGAAATCACACTTCATCTGCTCCTCCTGTGGAAGAAAGAGAAAATGAGTATGGGGGAGTCATAGGAATGGCTCTTAAACTAAGTTAATATTAATCATTAATTTTAACTTGAAGAAGGTGTGATGCATAGAGAATGAAAACAGTAAAGGAGAACACGCTCCATGCATCTCGCCCGGCTGGTTACCATAAGCTTAGTCCTGGGATAATCCAAATGACCGAGATCATTGGATATAGTTTCCTAGGATTCCCCTTATTTTGGAACTCCATGGAAAGCCAAGGACAAGGTTGGGATCGAATTCATTCAGTTCCCAGATAAGAGCCAGAAGGTCTCATTAAAGGTAACTGCTTCTGGCAACCAGCCGTGCTAAGATGCACATAGCATGCTGGAATTAGAAGAATGCAAAGAGACAGCATGATCACTAATAGAGCAGTACTAGGTACTGATCTTAAAAGCAAAGCAGCTTATCTATTTGCTATGTAGGGCTATCTTAGTCTTATGATAGCTACAGTGAGGGGGTGCAAGTATTCTTGACGCCTCTGGGGCATCCGGCAAGCCGCCGGCATGCCGGAGCCCGCTCCAGCATAGATTCTGGCATTAGAACAGACAATTTTCAAAAGTCAGTTAGATACCAGGATGGCGGCCGCCGGCACAGCGGCGGCACGCCGGCAGGGAGCGGCGGCTCCGGCAGCCGGAGGATGCCAGGTTGGTGACTGGGATAAGGATGGTACAGGTAGTATCGGGTTGCCGGCAGTATATGCCGGCACTCCGGTGATCGACCGGCAAGCGGACGATTAGATAGGAGTAGGAGAGCCGCCGGTAGTAGCCGGCGGCAGCCGGCAGTCCCTCGGTACACGGGGGGCTGGCGGCAAGGTAGGGAGAGTCACCAAGTAGGAGGCAGGTATTGCCGACAGTAGAGGCGGCAAGAGACCGGCACCCGGATAGGGAGAGAGACAGGGGGAGGGGGGAAGGGATGCAGGAAGTACCGTCAGGGTTCCAGACATCCCTCCCCCTCCCTGAGAGGGTGTACCCATGATAGAGACAGGCTCTAACATCCATGAGCAGGGGTCACTAGGGACCGGGAGCAGGTAGCCCAAGGGAGGGCTAGGGGACACCCAAGAGGGGGGGGGAGACTCCCCTATGCAGAACTACACTAGTAACTAACCTTATAGGACACTATGAAGGTATATGTACCAGAGCGGACTGCACAGGGAAGCTCGGGTAGCCCTACTCATCCACCCTAAGGAGGAGTTGTAGGACAGGGGACAGATGAGTATAAACTAACCTAAGCATAGGCTAGGCTATACAAGAGATAGGTGGGGAGGGAGAAGAGAGAGGTCTTCCCAGGAAGGGTTTCTGTACAAGAGCGGCCATTAAGGGAAGGGAGGACACTCCCTAACCTAAGATCAGGCTGATCGGCTAAAACGGTGCAAGAGTACAGTTTCAGCATGGAACAGAGAAACCTTCCTAACCCGACCTAGAACAGGGCTAAAAGTCCTGAACTAGGCAAGGAAGAAGACATATCGCTATCGCAGGAAAGTCATAGACTATCCTAGCCATAGAGGTAGGCTAGCCTAGCCTCACTCTCAGACGCAATCCTAAAGGGGGTTCATTCCTTTAGGGAGGACTGAGAGGCGATATATATATACTCTATTAGACGATTAATCCCTTTACTCAGAAAAGGGATCAAGGCTAAATAGAGGGAATGCCAAGGCAGGGGATGAAGGAAGCATATAGGGGTCCTAAGGTTAGGTTAGGCTAGAAAGAATCACTGACTAGCCTATCCCCTATATGGTCCCTGAAGGCGAAAACATTGCATCACTAGTCAAAAGTATTGTAAAATAATAATGCCACTATCTTCATAACTTAGTCTAGGATCACTAATAAATCATGCATGAACACTTGTATGTAGGCTCCTGGCCTGGGGGCTATAGTAGCCGACTGGTATGAGGTCAATCGATGACCGATAAAAAGCGTCTAAACACGATATAAAAGTTCCTAGCTATGAAGACTAAATAAACTAATGTATTCGATTAGTATATAAAGCCGGAAGCGTTGTTGTGGCTAACTAAATAAGACATGCAAAACAACAACGACGCCATAAAATGGCGGGTCCGGTAGAGGCACAGCTCTGCCACAAAACATCAATTATTTCGCAAAATAATATTTACTTTACGGCCAGAGCTTAATTAAACAATACTGGAACCTTGTACTCAACTTTCCAGAAGAAGGCGAGGCTGAAGGTAACGACATAGCGAAGATGCAAAGCGATAAAGTTAACACAAGGGAAAATCCGTCTAAGTAGGGCAGCTACTAAACAAAGGATAAAGACGCGCGTGACGTCATTAGAGCAATGGCGTCCGTTTGTTTACGTCTCGAGTATCAGTAGTAGCCACGAGTGAGATTAGCTGTGGAACGGCTCCCAGCTATTCTCAGCCCTTACACACCGAAGCATTAACTCTGTTCGGGGTGAAGATAGCTATGTGGCACGTTCAGACATGCGTGTCCCCTGTTGTATTACGATGTCTTAAAGGGAAACCTTTGAGATACTCGCTCCAGAAGTTAGAATTCTGTGATAACCTGTGGTTAAATTCTCTGGGAATATCTTAGTAGTCTTATACCCAAGGAAGCTACCAAACAGGAACCTTCCATCAGGACGCCATGGCTTGAGCCCAAAAAAAGTATTATATGAATATAAAATGGAATGTATGATATTTGATGGGTATATAAAATGAGGGATTTTATAAGGTATCGGATAATAAAAGGAGTAATACTGGGGTCAAACGTAATATGTATATGAGTGTATTACATAACTGATCAAGTAATAGACTTGAACAGGGCTGGTGGAAAGACGAATAGTTACATTTCACGATTCGAGAAGAAGAAATCCTATTGGTGGAGGAAAAAGTCTTATGTGCAGGGAGGCAGGGTTTTTGTGCAGAAGGTCGAAACCTGCTTTGTACAAACGAACGAACGGTAGCAACTACAATCGGCAAGTAGAATGAGAAAAATTAAATTAAAAACGCTGCTAATGTTAGCATGTTATGTCAACATTTGATCTAGTTCACACGTTGGCAACTCTGGTTACCGTATTTTTTCAAGAGACATATCCTTTGCAACGGTGCCTCCAAAGTTTATCCAGTTATACTGTTTTGTCTTTTCCTCCGTTTATACACCCAAGAAGGTAATGTATAGAAGAAAAGGCTTGTTTTATGGTTATATGTCGTTTCCCCAGTATGTTTTCCCCACCCAAAACCCTGAGTTTCCACTGGGGGTACCCCACTATTGTAGGATATAGATAATATATATATATATATCTGAAACTATTCATTTGCGACGGGAATGAGTGTGATTTTCGAAGTGTAATTTTGTCTATAAGAAAAAAGTTTTGTTCCTAGGTTACATTGCCCTGTAATACAGTAAAATATCATATTTTGAACCTCATAAACTACTGGCGGAAACTTCTTATTACCGAAATTACAGATTTTAATTATGAGAAAAAGTTGAAAGATTTTTTGTCAGCACAGGCCACGAGCTTCCTACCACCCGATATTCCAGAAAAACTGAGGTCGTGCTTTAGTCGTAAAGTACTCGTTCGAATAGAAATAAGTACTTGGGCACACTATTCTATCTTATTTCTCTTGCTCTTGTTTTGTTAAATGTTTCATAGTTTATTTAGATAATTGGTAAAGTTTTACAGTACTACAGGATATCATTTCGAACGGAAAATTTTTCCTATAGTAAATTACGCTATTTAACTGAATTTGACCTTCATTTCAACCGCAAACAAATAGAACCACCGGTTCGACAAACTTTAAGTAGCCGAAGTGGTTGTTGTTGCGGTTGAAATGATGTGGTTAAATCACATTATTTACTAGAGGAAAACATATTTTCTGTTGTATTTAAATATAGTGGCTCTTGTTTCACCGCGGGCTCGCTTCGCTATCCAGGTAAGAAACTTCCAGCTCGTATGTACTGGCAAGGGGTAACGTTGAGCTGTGCACGCTAACATTTGCAAAGTGAAATATAATGGTCTTGTTCCGCCTTTGGCTCGCTTCGCTCGCTTGAAAATAAAACATCAAGCTTGTATGTAATGGCAAGTGGTAATGTTAAGCTGTGCACGCTAAAGAAAATAATTAAACTAACACATTATAATTAAAGAAATTAATGACTTGTGACCGGGACGACGAAGCTTGTGGGTCATCGGGGTGTTGGGACTGTGACGACGTAACTTCTGACGTGAATCTTTCCTGTATGATGGACATGAACGGCATTTGGGACACTGTAAACGCTGGGGTATTACATTATGAGATTTAAGAAAATTATCAATATTGGATGACATATCAAAGAATTCACCATGAAATTTAGGAAATGTTTTTTAAGTACGGAATACTGCAGCCGCTACAAGTTTCTGTAACTTCCATCGTAGCATACGCAAAAAGACCTCGCGAACTAACAAAGACCTGACTTGGACAAAGGTTCCCACAGAAAAGAATTTATTGGGAAGGGTATGGAGAGACCCCTTGAGGAGATAAGGGAAGGTGGTTGGGAAATATTAGCCCCCTTGTGCAAACTTTCCATATGTATGGGTTCGTGATTGGTTAACGGAAAATCAACTGAGCTTAGAGAGTAAACATGAATGAACTAGAATGGTTAGCTTTTCCAGAGTAAGTATTTGTGAAATTTGGGCGTGACAAGGTAATAACAGATAACGGATAATAAAACTTGTAAATTTTGGGTCAAACGTAATGTGTATATGTGGGTATTACCTAAAAGGAATGGTATAACTTTACTGGATCAAGTGAAATACTGGAATAAACCGGGTGAAGTCGAATACTTGAATGTGGTGGGTAAAATGATGTTGGGAGAAAATGGGGAGGGGTTATAAGAGAAGTAGTAATCCTATTGGTAGAGGCGGAGTTTATGCGCAGGTTGGAGGAGTTATGCGTAGATCGAAAATTGCTATGTACATATGAACGAACGGGACAGACTACAACCGACCCGTAGAATGTCTACAAATAAGCAAGAAATATACCGTTAGTATAGGATATAGAGAATTAGCGTATTTCTTCATCGGTTTATTATACATCCAAGAAGGTAATATATAGAGAAGAAAGGGCTTGTTTTACCAAAATATACAGTTTCCCCAGTATGTTTAACCCCACCCAAAACCCAGAGTTCCCACTGGGGTCCCCCATTATTGGTGAATATAGATATATGTATATTTCTGAAACTATTCATTTCAGACAGGCAAGTGTCATTTTTGAAGAGAACAGACCTTTTACTATAGAACAAAATAGTTTTTTCTTTAGGTTACATTACCCTGTGATAAACTACAATATAACCTCATAATTTAGTGTACAATTTGGTATTTTAAGTAAATTGTAGAAAATTTAGTTTAGTAGTCCAAGGAAATATATCCGAAAGTTGCCAAGTATGATTACGTATATGCTGACAAATAAAATGCTGTTCTTATTATAGAACAGTGCAATATTAGTTAGGACATTGAAAATGGCATAATTAAATACATCCTTGTAAGTACACTATATTGAACCTCATAAAACTACTGGAGGAAACTTCTGTTATCGAAATCAGATTTTGATTAAAAATACCAGTTTTATGTTGTTTTGTCTGCACAGGCCACATGAGCCTCCTACCACCCAATAGTTCAGAAAAAGAGGGTGTGCTTTTGTCGTAAATTACTAGTTTGAATAGTCAAAATGACGTTAGACAGAATGGTGCTATAATCGGCTGCCAGAAGATAATTTATCGTAGTAAAACTTGAGGCAGACATTACTAGTAAAAACAATTTATGTATATAGAAAAACTCCTGATTACTTCGAAAATTGCCTTTCATTTCCCTCATATAGAAATAGTTAATAAGATATACCCTAATACATCCTACGTAAAAGGGGGCCACCTAGTGGGAACCAGGGCTTTGGGTGGGGAAAATTTACAGGCAAATAATTGAATAATGGTTAAATTAACTTTTTCTTATTACATTATTCTCTGGGACGCATAGTAAATCCACGTAAAATTGCACAAAATATGGGGAACTTTAGTAAAACTTTCAGAAGCATGACGCATTAGGTATTGAAAAAAATAATCCCCTACATTGAAAAATCATGTGAAAAGCTATATTAAAAAGTATAGTTTTTGTTCAAGATGGAATGAGTTGGAATTAATTGAGTTAGATAAATTTTTACCTCGAATTTTTTCTACGTATGGGGGAGACTTTTCCTCTGTCAATGTTTACTTTTAATGAGACCTTTATCTCTCATTGTTACGCAACCACAATCTGTTCCAATTACAGTTCGAGAGATAAAACCTCATTATGACGTAATTGTTTCTTAACCAATTATGAACAGCTTCACTCCAAAACAAGGGTTCACTAGGATTCCAGCGGACTGATAGTTATTTTACCGCTCAATGTCCACTGGTATCAGTATTTAACTGAATACTTCTAATAATGAAGGAAATAAAATACCAGCATTCAGGTCTTTCGTAGTTGTGTTGAATTTATAGTAAAACACTGGACAACATTTCTAACAGAAAAAAAAAACTTTCTACAGTAAATTTTTTCAACAAATTTTGACATTTATTTCCACTGCAAATAAGCAGTTCTACTGTTATGTGCCCCCCCCCCCTCTTCTCGAAGGACACTGGTAGGAACCTGGGATGTTGGGTGTGTGAAAAACGGATTTTGAGCGAAGCGAAAAATCTATTTTTGGGTGAGATAGCCATGGCGTCCTGATGGAAGGTTCCTGTTTGGTAGCTTCCTTGGGTATAAGACTACTAAGATATTCCCAGAGAATTTAACCACAGGTTATCACAGAATTCTAACTTCTGGAGCGAGTATCTCAAAGGTTTCCCTTTAAGACATCGTAATACAACAGGGGACACGCATGTCTGAACGTGCCACATAGCTATCTTCACCCCGAACAGAGTTAATGCTTCGGTGTGTAAGGGCTGAGAATAGCTGGGAGCCGTTCCACAGCTAATCTCACTCGTGGCTACTACTGATACTCGAGACGTAAACAAACGGACGCCATTGCTCTGATGACGTCACGCCCGTCTTTATCCTGACGCCAGTTGCTGCCCATCACCATGATACAATTGTGTAGGGTGGGAACAAAACTGGACGAAGTAGTAGGGAGGGTCCATCAGGACGCCATGGCTATCTCACCCAAAAATAGATTTTTCGCTTCGCTCAAAATCCGTTTTTTGGGCTCAAGCCATGGCGTCCTGATGGAAGAGTACCAGAGAATCAATGTATCGTGGTAGATTTTCCCCCAGTGTTAAGTGCCTAGGCATTGACAAAACAGCAAAGTAATCTTAGGTAAAGAACCATAGGAACGAAGTATCCTGCCCCCCATTGGTAGGAAGTTCCCATGGGCTATGCCGACGTCAAAGTGGTATTGAAGGGCTATTCATCCTGACAGAAGAACTTTTAAGAACTTAGAGATGAAGCAGAATGTTTGATATTTGTATAGGAACATTCTGAATTAGACCAGTGGTGGTTGGGCACTGTGTATAGAGTTCATCTCTTGGTTATCAGAAGTAAGTATTCGTGTAGGAACCTTACTGAGACAGGGTGAATATAATTTAGGATTAGACATCTTAAATTCTTCATGACCATAAGAGAGGAGGAATAAATAAAACTATGACAGTATGTATTTCATAGTAGGTAGGAGCTGAAAGAGACGCATAAGTAATAAAATAGAAATTTTATTTCACAATGCAGAAATTAAATAATTTACAGCAAAAGTAAAGTTCATTTACAGTAATAATAATGTACATAGAAATAAAGGCTTGCTCTTGAATCTGAAAAGGAATTTCAGGATTAGTAGGTACTCGTTCTCGAGGAACGCAAGTCTTTAAACAACACATCATGCTCAAGGCATGCGGCACTTGTGTGACACTATGACATTTCACCTGGGATAAGAACAGTTATAAAAGCACTAAGTGTTTTTAGACATCACTATGAATCGCTCGAGGGTCAACATAGGCACCCGAAGAGTTAGAGTCCCAAGTAACTCACTGTTCTACGCAGAGTTAGGTGCAGGTTTCATAACACTACCTGCGGCTACCACAAAATGTTTGACTTCGTGCACTTGTTTCGCATAATGTTTAAAGAAAACTCGCGAGGACTTCCAGCCCGTAAAGTTTTTAAGGCTTTCAAAGTCCATGCTCTGAAAGAAGTTCAGAGACGATGCCACTTTTCTAGGATCATGACCAGCGGGTGTACTGTTCGGATCCGCTCTGCGAATGAAGTAGGTGATTTTCGCTCTTAATTGTTTCAGTGACAGGTCGCTGCCCGATGTTTCTCCTTTGAAGAGTTGGCCTCCACCAAAGTTCGAAGTTCTGCGAAGATAGACCTTGAGACTCTCTACTGGACATAGAGAGACATCCTCCTTCAGGGGGCATATTCTCCAAGGGCCCCATCTTTTGGTGGGTAATTCGTTTTTAGCGAGAAACGTTGGATCAGGGGAGAGGGTCACTTCTCCTGAATCGGCAAACAGGATGTGTCCCTCTTCTCTTGATAATGCCACTATTTCGCTGACTCGAGCTCCCGAGGCGAGAGCAAATAAAAATATAACTTTCTGAGTCAGATCCTTGAGGGGGCATGAATCGTTGTCAAAGTTGGAGGCGAAATGGAGTACCTTGTCTAGTGACCAGGAGATCGGTTTCGGAGGGGGTGCTGGGCGTAGGCGAGCACATGCTTTTGGTAATTTGTTAAAGATGTCGTTGGACAGATCAATTTGGAAAGCATATAGAATTGGTCTAGTCAAGGCCGATTTGCAGGTTGAAATCGTATTGGCTGCTAATCCTTGTCCATGAAGGTGAATGAAGAAGGACATACAGAAATCAATGGTGATTTCTTTAGGATTTTTTGCCTTGACAAAGGAGACCCATTTCCTCCAGGATGATTCATATTGCCGTCTCGTGGATTCGGTCTTGTATTCCTCAAGGAAGTCTAGACTTTTCTTCGAGATCCCAAACCTCTTCTTTGCGGCAAGGGAGAGAAAATCATGAGATGAAGGTCCTTGATTTTCGATGATGAAGCGAAGACAGTCGACTTCTGTACTTGTTGAGAGAGAACTGGGCCCGGGAGAGGGATCAGCTTGGGCTGCAGCTCCAGGACCAGGGGGTACCAGTTGCTCCGGGGCCACTTGGGAGCCACTAGGGCCGCTGTCCCTTTGAAGGTTCTCAGTTTGGAGAGGACTTTCAACAGAAGGTTGGTGGGAGGGAACAGGTATATCTTGGACCATCTGTTCCAGTCCAGTGACATGGCGTCCACCGCTTCTGCTTTGGGGTCCTCGTACGGGGCTACGTACAGAGGAAGTTGATTGTTGTCGCTCGTTGCAAAGAGATCTATCTGAAGTTCTGGGACTTGATGAGAGATGAAGGAGAATGATCTTGCGTCTAGAGACCATTCCGACTCTATCGGGTTTGTCCGAGATAGAGCATCCGCTGTCACATTGCGGAATCCTTGTAGGTGAACTGCAGACAGGTGCCACTTCTTCTTCTCCGCCAGACGGAAGATTGGGAGAAGCACCTGATTTATCTGGGGCGATCTTGAGCCTTGGCGATTGAGACAACGAACTACCACCGAGTTGTCTAGGGTTAGACGGATGTGGATCGAGGGCGGCGGGGATAACTTCTTCAGAGTTAGAAGGACCGCCATGGCCTCCAAGATGTTTATGTGGAACGTCTTGAATAGTGGAGACCAGGTCCCTTGAGCCTGTTTCAGGTGGGAGTGACCTCCCCAGCCTTCCAGTGAGGCATCCGTATGGATGTTGAGTGATGGAGGAGGGTGTTGGAGAGGAATGGACCTTTTCAGGGCCTTTGCTTCCGACCACGGCTTTAGGAGGCGTCGAAGTCTGTTTGGAAGCCGTCTCTTGAGGTCTCTTCGAGCGATGGATACCGAGCGTCTCCAGACTCCTGCGGCATCCTTTAGCTGTGCGCGAAGCACTGGGTTTGTCACTGAGGCGAATTGTAGAGAGCCTAGAACTCGTTCCTGCTGTCGTCTTGAAATGCGTTTGGATTTCAGTAGTCGCTTGACAGACCCTGCTATTTCCTTCCTTTTCTTCTGGGGGATGGAAAGGCGGTGTGACTGAAGATTCCAGTGGATTCCCAACCACTGAAACTTCTGAGCTGGAGAGAGGCGAGATTTCTTCTCGTTGATCTTGAATCCCAGGTGTTCTAGGTACTGGGTAACTTCGTTGCAAGACTTTGCACACTCTTCGGGCGATGGAGCCCAGACTAGCCAGTCGTCGAGGTAGGCCATCACCTGGACGTTTCTTAGGCGGAGCTGTTGTACTATGGCATCCGCCAGCTTTGTGAAGATCCGAGGGGCCACATTGAGGCCGAATGGCATGGCCCGGAAGGCGTAGCTTTTCCTTTGGAGTCGAAATCCTAGGTAGGAGGAAGCGTGATGGTTCATTGGAATGTGCCAATAGGCATCCGCCAGGTCTATAGAGACCGTGTAGGAACCTTGAGGCAGAAGGGTCCTTATTTGTTGAAGCGTCAGCATCTTGAATTTGTTGTTCTCTATGAACTTGTTGAGGGGGGATAAGTCCAGAATGACTCTGAGTTTGTCTGAGTCCTTCTTGGGAACGCAAAACAGTCTCCCTTGGAACCTGGTGGACTTTACCTTCCTTATCACCTTCTTGTTCAAGAGGTCTAGAACATATTCTTCCAGAATGGGGGTCGATTGTTGGAAAAACCGCTGGAAGATTGGGGGTGGTTGCGTCCAACTCCAGCCTAGACCGTTCTTGATGATGCTGTGTGCCCAGGGATCGAAGGTCCAACGATCCTGGAATTGGCGGAGTCTTCCTCCCACCGGAAGCACTTCATTGCTTCTGGTGTCCCGAGGACTTGTTGCCTTGGCCGCTAGCTCCCTTTCCTCCTCTACCTCTGGAGGGACGACGAGATGCGTCTCTGCTTGCACCCCTGGACGAGCCTCTACCTTTGGCATGAAAGGTAGTGGATGGTTGCTCAAAGGCAGGGGTGAAGACCGGTGACTGTGACAACACCGGTTGGGGGACCAATTGAAAGGTCTGTTGTGGTTGGCAACCACTTGGGAGGTAGCGGGTCCCGGAAACTGACGTCGTTGCTGACGTTGCTGGGGTTTTGGCTTTTGTGGTTTCCTCTTAGGCTGAGGTCCATCGTCCTGAGAGGGTTTCCTTTTTCTGGACATGCCCCACTTGTGGAGAAGGTTCCTATTCTCCGTGGCGGCTCTGTCAGTTATTTCCTTGACAAGGTCAGAAGGAAACAGGTGCTTTCCCCAGATGTTGGAGGAAATCAGCCTCCGGGGTTCGTGTTTCACGGTGGCACCGGCAAACACGAATTCACGACAGGCTCTACGAGCCTTTATGAAGTGGTACAAGTCCTTCATTACTGTCAGTAAGTGGGATTTGGCTAGTACCATGTAGTGATCTGGTACTCTTGTGTCACAGGCCATCACTTCCAGTTGGACTTGATGAGAAAGAGATGCCGCAAGCCTCTCCTTCGTGTCTTGTTCCCGGCGAAGGAGGTGATCGTTGAGCTTAGGGAGGTCTTCATTAAACTGACGTCCGGCGACGTCAGGATCGAGCCTACCCACGACGAAAGTATGCTGAACATCTTTCCAGTGTCGAGCGTCAGGGGGGGTCACGATGGAGAAGGGTCTGCACTCCTCCAGTGCAGGGCAGGGTTTCCCTTCTTCCGCCGCTTTAAGGCATGCAGCCAAGGCCTTTTCCAAGAAAGGAAGAACCGCAGTGTCAGGTGCGACGTATGTAGGATGCTTCTTGCTCAAGGCTGGAAGCTTAGAGCAGGTAAAGCCCCTACTCTTAAATGCGGAGGCTAGCATAGCCTGGGCCTTTGCGAGATCGAACACTATCTCTTCTTTAGGTTCGGTCTCTTCCTTCGAGGCAGGTTCGGAACGAAGCCGGACGTAACAGTCCGGGTAGGCCTCGAAGCTTGGGAAGAACTCCACGTCTTCCAACGGGACCGTGCCGATCTTGTCACTAACAAAGATCCTGCCGGTCGCAATAACCATATGCTCTGCATACCTCCACGGGTTGGCATGAGAGCAAGCTGGGAGATCCTTGACCGAAATCTTCTTCGGTTCTCTGGATCCAATCATTGACCTGATGGACTCCTGGTTCTCCTTCAGCCTGTCGTCCATGACAGCTCTAATCAGCCGGATCAGTTCTTGGGTAGAAGAGGAAGGATCCGGAGTCGAGGAGGTAGACGGAATGGACATTTCCGTCGGTGTAGGAGTAGGAGGAGGGATGGACGAGGGAGCAGCTCCAAGCTCCGACTCGGTGTATTCCACCTTGTCTTCGTCCTCTTCGGCTCCTTGAGCCATAAGCGTCTTCTCCGTGTCTTCCGAGACGTCTGAGATCTGTTCATCATCCTCGGAATCTAAACGACACTCGTGCATGGACTGAGCCATGACCACATCAGGTTCCACCGTAATTTGGACAGTGGGGATTGCTTCTTTTGGAACCACTGAGTCAGGGGAGGCCTTAGGGAACAACAGGGACCTCAGTTCTTCGGTGGCCAGGTACGGTCCAGTAGCATTTTTCTGAAAGCCACGCACCCACTTGCGCAGCTTTTCACGAGAAATGTCTCTAACCTCCGCTGAGGGAGGGTTATGGAAGGCCTCAACTAGGTGGGCCTGGCAGACCGTACAATCCAGTGGATTCCAGAACTTCAAATCCCCTTTCTTGTCTGCACAAGGGGCGTGAGTCCTGCAAGCCGTATGCCCGTAAAACTGCGGGCGTTTCACAGCGCAGAAGGCGAAGTCACACTTCATCTGCTCCTCCTGTGGAAGAAAGAGAAAATGAGTATGGGGGAGTCATAAGAATGGCTCTTAAACTAAGTTAATATTAATCATTAATTTTAACTTAAGAAGGTGTGATGCATAGAGATTGAAAACAGTAAAGGAGAACACGCTCCATGCATCTCGCCCGGCTGGTTACCATAAGCTTGGTCCTGGGATAATCCAAATGACCGAGATCATTGGATATAGTTTCCTAGGATTCCCATTATTTTGGAACTCCATGGAAAACCAAGGACAAGATTGGGATCGAATTCATTCGGTTCCCAGTTAAGAGCCAGAAGGCCTCATTAAAGGTAACTGCTTCTGGCAACCAGCCGTGCTAAGATGCACATAGCATGCTGGAATTAGAAGAATGCAAAGAGACAGCATGATCACTAATAGAGCAGTACTAGGTACTGATCTTAAAAGCAAAAGCAGCTTATCTATTTGCCATGTAGGGCTATCCTAGTCTTATGATAGCTACAGTGAGGGGGTGCAAGTATTCTTGACGCCTCCGAGGCATCCGGCAAGCCGCCGGCATGCCGGAGCTCGCTCCAGCATAGATTCTGGCATTAGAACAGACAATTTTCAAAAGTCAGTTAGATACCAGGATGGCGGCCGCCGGCACAACGGCGGCACGCCGGCAGGAAGCGGCGGCTCCGGCAGTCGGAGGATGCCAGGTTGGTGACTGGGATAAGGATGGTACAGGTAGTATCGGGTTGCCGGCAGTATATGCCGGCACTCCGGTGATCGACCGGCAGGCGGACGATTAGATAGGAGTAGGAGAGCCGCCGGTAGTAGCCGGCGGCAGCCGGCAGTCCCTCGGTACACGGGGGGCTGGCGGCAAGGGTAGGGAAGTCACCAAGAAGGAGGCAGGTATTGCCGACAGTAGAGGCGGCAAGAGACCGGCACCCGGATAGATAGAGAGACAGGGGGAGGGGGGAAGGGATGCAGGAAGTACCGTCAGGGTTCCAGACATCCCTCCCCCTCCCTGAGAGGGTGTACCCATGATAGAGGCAGGCTCTAACATCCATGAGCAGGGGTCACTAGGGACCGGGAGCTAGGTAGCCCAAGGGAGGGCTAGGGAACACCCAAGAGGGGGGGGGGGGAGACTCCCATATGCAGAACTATACTAGTAACTAACCTTATAGGACACTATGAAGGTATATGTACCAGAGCGGACTGCACAAGGAAGCTCGGGTAGCCCTACTCATCCACCCTAAGGAGGAGTTGTAGGACAGGGGACAGATGAGTATAAACTAACCTAAGCATAGGCTAGGCTATACAAGAGATAGGTGGGGAGGGAGAAGAGAGAGGTCTTCCCAGGAAGGGTTTCTGTACCAGAGCGGCCACTAAGGGAAGGGAGGACACTCCCTAACCTAAGATCAGGCTGATCGGCTAAAACGGTGCAAGAGTACAGTTTCAGCATGGAACAGAGAAACCTTCCTAACCCGACCTAGAACAGGGCTAAAAGTCCTGAACTAGGCAAGGAAGAAGACATATCGCTATCGCAGGAAAGTCATAGACTATCCTAGCTATAGAGGTAGGCTAGCCTAACCTCACTCTCAGACGCAATCCTAAAGGGGGTTCATTCCTTTAGGGAGGACCGAGAGGCGATATATACTCTATTAGACAATAAATCCCTTTACTCAGAAAAGGGATCAAGGCTAAATAGAGGGAATGCCAAGGCAGGGGATGAAGGAAGCATATAGGGGTCCTAAGGTTAGGTTAGGCTAGAAAGAATCACTGACTAGCCTATCCCCTATATGGTCCCTGAAGGCGAAAACATTTGCATCACTGTCAAAAGTATTGTAAAATAATAATGCCACCATCTTCATAACTTAGTCTAGGATCACTAATAAATCATGCATGAACACTTGTATGTAGGCTCCTGGCCTGGGGGCTATAGTAGCCGACTGGTATGAGGTCAATCGATGACCGATAAAAAGCGTCTAAACACGATATAAAAGTTCCTAGCTATGAAGACTAAATAAACTAATGTATTCGATTAGTATATAATGCCGGAAGCGTTGTTGTGGCTAACTAAATAAGACATGCAAAACAACAACGACGCCATAAAATGGCGGGTCCGGTAGAGGCACAGCTCTGCCACAAAACATCAATTATTTCGCAAAATAATATTTACTTTACGGCCAGAGCTTAATTAAACAATACTGGAACCTTGTACTCAACTTTCCAGAAGAAGGCGAGGCTGAAGGTAACGACATAGCGAAGATGCAAAGCGATAAAGATAACACAAGGGAAAATCCGTCTAAGTAGGGCAGCTACTAAACAAAGGATAAAGACGGGCGTGACGTCATCAGAGCAATGGCGTCCGTTTGTTTACGTCTCGAGTATCAGTAGTAGCCACGAGTGAGATTAGCTGTGGAACGGCTCCCAGCTATTCTCAGCCCTTACACACCGAAGCATTAACTCTGTTCGGGGTGAAGATAGCTATGTGGCACGTTCAGACATGCGTGTCCCCTGTTGTATTACGATGTCTTAAAGGGAAACCTTTGAGATACTCGCTCCAGAAGTTAGAATTCTGTGATAACCTGTGGTTAAATTCTCTGGGAATATCTTAGTAGTCTTATACCCAAGGAAGCTACCAAACAGGAACCTTCCATCAGGACGCCATGGCTTGAGCCCAAAAAAGACTTTTGAGCTTTGTTAAAGGGTACAGAACCCAACAAACTCACTTAACCTAGTAGTTCCCAGGCCACAACCCCTAGACAGGGCAAGCCCTCACACCCAGTTTCCCAATTCACAACCCCTAGAGGGGGGCAAGGCCTGCCCCCTCCCAGATCAGAAACTAAATGTAAATCACAAATACATCCTTACATTGATTGACACCTACGTCTATTTTGTCTTGGCAATCTTTACAGAAGCTTTGCAGTATATGATGATCTGGTCTTCCCTAAAAATAAAGTTAGAATTGGCATTTTGGGCACTAACCTTTTATGGATAACACAATGAGCTTTTTAAAAATTATTCAGTACAACAGGAGTACTGTGAAACTTGGCTGTAGCATTGAAATAGCCAAATGAGCCGCCATTATCCTAAATTGTGGGTAATACAGTATCCTTAATTTGGGAAAATTTCTATATTAAAGTTTGAACAATGTGGAATTAAATTAAATTTTCAAAGTTGGGAGAATGGTTTCCTCTACGGCAATGTTTACTTTTAAAAGAGTCCTTTAACCCACTTACTTACGTAAGGACAATCTGTTCCAACGACAGTTTATTGGCTGAGAGCTATGACACCATTGACATGATGGTTTCATAAGCAATTACAAACGACAGTCGACATTCCAGTTTTACTACTATTTCAGCGGGGTAATACAGTAACCAAGGACTGTCCACTAGTATCCATGTGTGACTGAATACTTCGAATAATAAAGGAAATGCTGACATTTGGTTCCTTTGTCGTGGAGTTCAATAAATTTAGGGTTTTTCCCGAATTTAGGGTAATTATCCCGAAATTACCTACAAATTTAGAATAGTTTCCTTGAATTTAGGGAAATGGCTGCTCTTTTGGTTATTTCGATGCTAATGCAAAGTTTCACAGTATTTCCCTCCCCCCCCCCAGCTAGGGGTTGTGGCCTGGGAAATACTAGGATGGGTGGGTTTGTTAGATTTTGTACCCTTTTACAAATGTTGCAGTGTTGAATAATCACGTTTTGTGACCTGGGAAGTGGGTCCTTTTGGGCTCCCCCCACCGGCTAGGGAATGTGACCTGCGTACTACTAGGTTAGGTTAGTTTAGGTTGGTTTGATAGGTTCTTTAACCTTTTCCAAACCCCTAAAGTGTTAAAATAATTTTTTTTTTTTTGCTGGATTTGCTCACCAAACATCCCAGGTTCCCACTTGTATCCGCCGGGAAGGGCGTTGTCCATAACAGTTGAAAGCACAGTATTTACTGCAGAAGTTTTTTGTTCTCTTGAAAATGGTGTCCTGTGTTTTTCCATAAATTTGCCAATGAAATAAAGTTGCAGTCGGGCCTTGTTAATTGCGGTTTCCTGCTTTGTGTTTTCGGTTTTTCGCAGCCAAGGAAACAAAAAAAAAAGTTTCTTTTGTTTACCCAACATTAAGAATTTGATTTCTAACAGTTGGCAACAGCACTGGGATGGCCAAGAACAATGTACCTATTTAGTAAAAACTAAAAAATAGCAATAAAATTCAAGGCAAAGATTTCAAATAGCCCGCGCTTACTTTACTTTGGAAGTGCTGCGCGCCACTACCTATTTCTACACCCAGCTTGTTTTAGCTTACTCTGCACAGTGTGCATCCATTTACTGTACTGTGCTAAAAAAAAAATTTGCTGTTTTTGAAGTAAACTGGATTTTAATGAAACTTATTTCGCTTAACTGTATTCAGTAATAGAGTCCTTTCAATACACGTCATCAAACTTCCGGTCCGCCATCTTGGAGGGCAAACAAAGACGCGTTCAGTGAATAGCTATGGTTGAACTGTTGAATATTTAGCCATCTCATCACATTCACATTCACACAATGCCCAGTTTTTGCGCTATTGCTGGCTGTGGGAATCGAGGACAAAGAGATGACAAGAGTTTCTAACACATACTGGCAGTTATTCAGAATCGGGACAAAGATACAGAAGAATTATCCAAGCGCAGACGTGACTTGTGGTTGACCAGAATATCACGGGCTGATCTACGTGAATCCTCACTACCCTACGCACGTATTTGTTCTGATCATTTCATATCAAGTCAGTCTCGGCTAGGCCCCAAAAGTATCATTATTCCTGTGTAAACATGCTATATCCGATCGCATGGGTGACTTCACAAGTATCATCGTCAGTCCAGTGTGTAGTGTGTGTGGGGGAGGGGGCATCTCAATTTTTAAACATCAAAAAGGGTATCTCAGATTTTCAAAACAAAAATTAAAAGGGCCCATATTAGCTTTATTAACAAAGGCTACTTACCTAGGTCTCTATTTCGTCAATGTGCTCCTCCCTATATATAATTAAGTGTATATTTATATTGATTTTAATTTGTGTATTAAATTGTGCAGACATACAGGCCTATGTGATGAATAAACATTGATTATAAATAATAATAATAATAATATCTGAAAGCTGGTTTAACCCGAAGGGGTCTTCAGCTTATATATGAAACATCGAAAAAATAATTAAACTTGCGCATTTAATTGCAAGGAGGCAAAACGATCATCAAAGAGCATTAAAATAGAGTTTGTCCATCATATGTTTATATGTATATAAGAAATTATAGCATTTGTAACCAAACACAAACACAATGGTTAGGCATGAACTGATAAAAGATTTGACATTATAATGCAAAACTTTTACATACATTTTGACAATCACAAATTATAATACACAAGGTTAAACTAAATGATCAATATTAGTTTTATAATTACAAACACACTCTTCATTGGCCCAGTATTTATCTAAATTTGGACTTAAAAGCATTAAAGGGAAAAACAACAAATTCTGGGAGCAGATTATTCAATGGAAATGTATGCCCACTCATGTTCTGGGTTGGCCGACGGTACCAAGTAGTTTACCATATCAATGTATGAAATACTGGGAAAATCCTCAATATTTTGACTGAATGAATTCTGCATCTGGTATGGATCTAGGCCATCAATTAGATCGAGTTTCTGCTTGTAAAAACGCTTATCACCCGACAATTGTTTGACAAAGTCGCTCTCATTGTCCATATTCGCTGTAGCAGCCGCCATGTTTTCGCTTTGTATGCCCTCCAGCATGGCCGCCGGCGTTTCCCAGTGACGTCATTGAAAGGACTCTATAATGCATTTAATATTCACATATTGTATTTATTCAAATCGGCTGATCAAATCTACGTAGTCAGTCATCAACCTATTCACTTTCATGATATTATCCCACTGATATGATCATTCACTTTCACAGAATTACCTCGCTGATATAACCTATCATGCATATTAGTATATCTCCTTCACATTATTATTGTCGGTCACTCATTATATCCTTAATCCTTTTCCCAACTGTTTCCCAAATCCCTTTCGTACGTTTACTTTGCTCTCGCACACACATTCGCAATGTATCTTCCCTCTTAAGGACGAATCTCCTATTAAGGGGTCTTGCCGGCTAATGCCATTTTTCAAGGACAGGACTTTGATATTCATGCCACATGATAAGGTGACCTAGGGTATCTACAACCTGCATAGGATTTTTGCCTCTGACCTTCGGTTTTGTAACGCCTGTCCGATTTAGCCTGAAAAGTGTTTTTCAAATTCTATCTTCTCCCTCGATACTTGATGTTTAAGACCTGGGATTACTACCTTATATAGACCTGATTTAGACTTCCAATAAAAGTTTTTTTCTAAGTCATTTTTTTTTTCATTATGGTAAAAAAAAAATAACCCTATACTGTATAATAAGGAAAAAAGTGGAAAAATATGAAACAAAATAATTGAAAAAAGGTCTATTTGATGGTTTTGTCTTTCTATGTTATATACCAGATTTCAATGCAATATCTTTAAAACTAAAGGAGAAGATAGAATTTGAAGGTCAATAAGTAATTTTGAGATATGGATATTCAAAGTTTTTCTTTGTTTTTTACAGTCAATATTAATAAATCATGATTTTTAGGAAATTTGTTTCTTATTGGATATTGATAAACCAAAACACAAACCATGATTTAATCATAAATGAAGATGCCTTTGCTCAATAACTTGTTGCTTTAGGCTCCTGGTCCCCCTATGCTTTTTACTTTGGCAGGGTATTATTTTCTTAGAGGGTTTCATAGTCGCCCAAGCTACTGTGGCCAGGATTTATTATAAAATGCACCTGCTTCATACTCTTGATTTCTTAAATTCTTTCTTGCCAGCTATGAATTCTTCTGTTTTGGTCTAACTTTTTTACCTTTATCTTGAAGTTCAAGACTTCATCGCAAACCACTAGTTTTAATTTTCATTCTAGTAAACATATTTGCTTTCCTATACCCAAAATTCTCTTGTGGATGTACTTGGAGTAGATGCAAATTCAAGAAAGATCATAACATGGGGCACTGTGTCAGGCAAGGTACTCGCTCCTCCGTCCACACCACTCTCTCTCAATCACTAACTCCGCTAATATTGCTGATATTACTCACTTTGAACTCTTATTAGAGCTATTTTTTTCCCCTTTGTTTAAATTGTCTTTTCCTCTTAGGCATGGTGATATTCTTACTGAAACCAATAAAGACGTAAAAGCCAGCGAATGTCGGTCAAATTCAAATGTCTACTCACTCTGAGGTTTGTGCTAGCACTGAAGGGTGTAATGATCAGAACTTCATGTCTTGACTTGTGGAATCTATACAGATGCCATTGCTCACAGTTTTTGTATTAAAATTTAATTATCCAAATTTACGATAACAAAAGAAATACTCTATTTTCTTATAGGAATTAATGATTTTGGCTTATTGAATTACTTTTACTATTTACCCTTTAACTAAGAAAGCAAGAGGAATTTTGACTTTTGTATATGTTCCCCATTGCCATACGAAGCTTGGTGAATTTTTTCAGGATTTTGCGCTATCTTCCTATATCCCCATATATTGCATTCCTGTAGGAACAATTGATCAAGTTGAAGTGATTTTTATTTTTTTAAATAGACAGTCCTTGAAGTCCCACTGGCCCACTCGACCAACGAAGTGGTTGTGTTGACCCACCCCAGCTCAGTTTAAGCTGTACTATAGGGGGCTTGGTTAGTGTATAACTGGAAAAAATACAAATTGCTTGAAATTTTGTATTTTTCAAGCTATGGTAGTCCCCCCATCAACTCGCTAAACTATAGGTTTTTCCAGTTTTCATTTGATAGGGTTATGGGAGTAGGCTCGTGGGATACTAAAATTTAAGAAATAAGAGTTTTTGCCAGATATCAAAAACTTTAAATCACCATAAATTACACCATGTACCAGTTTTATTTTGTCCGTTGTAATTATTTTATTGCTAATCAGTAACTTGGAAAAATAAAATGTGAACCAGTCCTCATAAAAGTACGCAGTATTTTTTTATTTAACAGGCTTCCCCCCATTAATTTCCTATAAACAAGAACGTATGCTCCACTGGAACACAATGTAATCTGAAATCTCAAATTCAGCATTAAATGTGCTCCATATTGTGATATTGGTTTAGACAACTTCAAATATTTTTTCATTGGTAGGTTTTCAAAAAAGGTATTTTTATATTTTTAATGATTAATACTTGAAAAGTTTATTTACAAAGATGATTAATGTGAATTAATGTTTTTCAAGAGAATTCTGCCGACTTAACATCATTGAGTTATGAGTGAATGATTTTTCCTATTTTATGGTTATAGCATACATATATGGTTAGTGTTGTGAACAGCCAAGAGATGAAACTTTGAAGTTCTTGTTTATGTTCATGGCTGGGAGGACTAACTTGTACTTTTAACATAATTTCTGTGCTGCGAGTACAAAATACAGTAAATGGCATCTATAGCATTATCAAAATTGTGGAATTGATAAAAAGGTTAAATGCTGCAACTGTATATATACTTGGACTTACTGTAACAGTGATTGATTGATTTTGAAGTTCTCTGGCATCCCTGTAACAGTGAAAATTATTAGTTTTATGAAAGTGTTTCTACACTACAACCATGATCTTTTCCAGCAGGATTCTGAAACACCAGACAACCTCCACCATCAATACCTTCAGGAGTGGCCCACAAGTCCTAGATTTAGTTACCCTTGGGTATGTGATAGGTGCCCAACAGGCTGTCCAGCTACCCCAACTCCCTCGCAGGACGAAAAGCATCATGACATAAGTCTAGTGAGAGCCAGGAATTTGTCCATTTTTCTACTCGCTTGGTGTAGCAGTCGGGCTATTGTGAGCAGGAATCTACACAGCAGCAGCGAGATAAGGTAAGCTACTCACCTGATTTACTTGGAGACAGTTGGTATTTTAGTCTCCCAAGGACGGAATTATAGAAATGCATTTCTCATACATATGGACTCCATATCTATGAGGTTTCTGGTGGGGACTAGGCTTAACACATGTTATTCATGCTCGGACAGTCTTCAGGGTGAAATAGTTACTTTTGCTTCTCTCTAGGACCATATTACATTAAGTATCTTCCTGGTTGGTTAACCCTTTCACCCCCAAAGGACGTACTGGTACGTTTCACAAAAGCCATCCCTTTACCCTCATGGACATACCGGTACGTCCTTGCAAAAAAATGCTATACTAATATTTTTTTTCATATTTTTGATAATTTTTTTTGAGAAAATTCAGGCATTTTCCAAGAGAATGAGACCAACCTGACCTCTCTATGACAAAAATTAAGGCTGTTAGAGCAATTTAAAAAAAATATACTGCAAAACTTGCTGGAAAAAAAATAACCCCTTGGGGGTTAAGGGTTGGAAATTTCCAAATAGCCTGGGGGTAAAAGGGTTAACCAGAAAGATTTGGTCAGGGACTTATGCCCGCCTATGGACGAGTCTCCTATCAAGGTGAATTTTGGTTTGTATTCCTGTCGAATAAGTTGAAAAAAAATGTTTTCTGAACTATTCCTAAGGCTTTGAAATTAAACTACCTGACTCAAGCAACAAAGTGGAAATTCCTCCATTTGGCGGCTGTTTGGGCCCTACTATTAATTCACTTGTCTGGTAACTGTTAATCGTTAATCCAAAGATGTGCTTTTTTCCCCAATTGTAAAAATGTTTGAAACTCTAAAATACACCTTGTATACCAGTCTTATTTTCTTCTGTTGCGATAGTCCTTTAAAGCGAAAATTCTACTCCTGTATCAGTAACTTCAAGAAATATGTATAAATCACAATTACCGTAACTTAAAATGGGGAAAATCACCATAAACCATGCAGTTATTTTAATTTAGTTGGGCTGTGGTCGTAAACCCCTAATTTTTTTTGCGTAGTTTCAAAAAGTTTCAGATAGTTTGTCAAATGCCTTACGCACGTCCACAAATCATAAGTAGACGGGTGAGGCCGAGGATATATAGAAATTCAATATCTCCTTTAGAATATGTATACAGGTGTCAGTCGAGTGGTTATTCTTAAAACCAAATTGATTATCTGCGGTGTGGAGAAAGGGTGCAAGGCGATGGAATAGAAGATTCAAATATTTTTGATGAAATTGTTGTGGTAGCGATGGGGCGGTAGTTTCCTGGGTCACTCGCATCCTTCAGTTTGTTTTTTTATGAGAGGTATTAAGTGGACAAATAGAAGGGTTTCGGGGAGATATTGGTGCATTATACAGGCATTGAATAGTGCAGCAAATAGGATATGAATTATAGGGTGGCATAATGTGCACCTCACTGTAAATCTCACAAAATTTTGTGGATCCCAAGACAGGTGCACATACTCAAAACATCGAAAGGCTGTGGCGGGATATCAAGAGTTACGTTCTCCATGGCGGAATTAAAAAAGAATATTTTATTCAATATTTATCTCGTTATGTCTTTATCTGCCATGTAAAAGTTATTGTAATACGTATTTTAATGTTCAGTTTTGTTTTTTCAATAATTAGCAAACTAAAGTGTGCTTATTTTTCCAGCACAAGAGGTCTGAGCGCTTACATAACGGTAAGTTCCTGCTTCAAGCTGCCAAACTGTACCCCCACCCATGTACGTCTACGACAGGGTCAGTGACAGTTCTTCCTTTGTCAATGGAAGACACTCAGCCTTCGACCTCCCAAACTTGAGGTAAGGATTTATTTGTGAATTGTGATTTCGTTTTAGTTTGGATTGGGAAGGGGGTCCGGGGGCTTTCCCCTGGCTAGGGGTTGTGACATGGAAAAGGGGTCCGGGGGCTTTCCCCCGGCTAGGGGTTGTGACATGGAAAAGGGGTCCGGGGGCTTGACCTTGGCTAGGGGTTGTGACCTGGGAACGGGGTCCGGGTGCGGGCTGTGACCTGGGAAAGGGGTCTGGGGCTTGCCCCCACCTAGGGGTTGTGACCTGGGAAAGGGGTCCGGGTGCTTGCCCCCGGCTAGGGGGTGTGACCTGGGAATTATTTTTCCAACTGGTTATCTTGTTCTTAGGTTGCATTTCTGACCATTATAATTGCTGTAATTCACTCTTTTATGACATTTCCCCACCCTCGAAACCCCGGTTTCCCACTGGGGTCCCCCATAATTGTCTTTTATATAAGGGGGTCCAAAAACTCATGAATGGGTGGTTTGCCCTAATAGTCAAGGTCAGAAATGCCTAGAACACAAGACAACAAATAGGAAAAATATAGGGTTCATGTATTAAAGTATCATAATTACCCGTAATTCACATCACGTATATCTAATGGTTTATGCTATGCTGTAGCTCCCTTTGCTCACGAAATACACATCACTGCTCCTCAGTTTTAGCAAGCGGTACATATATGTGCTGTGCATGCCAGCCGCATGGGTCACTATATAAGGTACCATATGTTTTAACATTATTAAGCTGACCTAGGATAACTTACTGTCTTGGCTAATTAGTCGTCGTTTGATGTTTCCGGGTGAAGGGTACCAATAGCATCAGAACGACTGGTGTAGGGGAAGCCCACAATTAAGCAAGTGTTTTAGGCTTATGAACTTTGACATTATAAAATAGTAATATTAAAGATACTTAGTATGTCCTGGAAGAACACTGAGGTTACATAAAATCTTTAAAAAGTTTCTGAATTAATACGTAAAATAGGTTACAACCCTCGCAACTGTCCATCATGACTAAAATGAGGAAGTTTAATAAGTTGAAATGAACGCTGAAACTATTAATATATATTTAGAATATGATTGGACAGTTTCTGATGAGGCTTAGTCAAATCAGTGCATCCGTAAACAGGTCTTGGTCTTAAAACTCATCCCTTGAAAACTGCCTAAAATCACGAGATAATAGTAATGTGTTTTCTACAGCTACCGCATTGTCATTGGAGCATATCAATCCATAATTATATGTGAATACTGTAGTTAACATTGCTTTTTGAAAAGTCTATTTAGATAATTATAATAGAGCGTCATTTTTTGTGATTATACAAAATGGGAGATTTTTTAAACATTTTCACATGTTTTTTTCTTCTATTGCAGGTGCATCTTGAGCTATGTGCAATGGGAGACAAAGTTTAAAGGTTCTAATTTTTCTGCTCTTCTGTGGAAGCATCGAATGGACAAAAAACCAGCTAACTGCATTATCGGGAATGTTGAAGGTAAGGTTAATGAAGAGAATTGTTTGTTAGATTTGAATGGAATTATAAAAATGTTTGCTTGTTAGTAGATGGAGATCAAATTAAATTTTCAAGTAAATTAAGAGTTTATAACCACTGCTGTGAATTATGATTTTTCAATATTTAACTTAGCCGGTGATTATATAGCTGCAACTCTGTTGCTCGACAGACAACTCTACGGAAAAACTCGCCAGCGATCGCTACACAGGTTGCGGGTGTGCCCAACAGCGCCATCTGTCGACCAGATACCCAGCTCTCAATGTAAACAAAGACTCAATTTTCTCTCTGTCGAGGTGTCGACAAGACGTACTTTACTCGCTGTTGCTAAACTGGAGTTTTTCACATCTATTTGGTGAAGTACTATATTCTAGTTTTGAGCTTTCGCTATGCAGGTGTTTTATCTTCATCTTAAATCTTGAACTCGTTTTGGATAGATTTAATTATGGTGACAAAGAGAGTATGGACTTTCTTTCACTTTTAAATGGCCGACCCTTCCCTTAGACGGAAGTGTGTTTAGGCTTTTAGTAATTATCTTATCACGTTATAGATTTTCCTCTCTATATTTTATATCTCTCCGCCTTTATTAGGCCTCTTCGATTAACTTTCCATTTATTATAAACATATAAAAATAAATTTTAATGTTTTGTTTATATGCGATCTTTCCTGAGAGTAGGCGGTCCTAACATGGAAACCGAAGTTAATCAACGTTGAGCCCTTTATATCGTAATTAGCTTTTAAAGAGCTAAGGATTTAAAACTTTTTAAATGTAATATTTTATGAAAGAATTTCTTTGATAGTCTTCGTACTGTTTTCAAAGATGAACTAACATTTAGTTTATTTATGCTACGCAGTTGTTGACGTTCAGGACGTTCAACATGCGCTCTATCGTTACGATAGAGAGAGAGTGTATCACGGTTTCACTTTGCAGTAAGAGTAAATCGATTCTGATGTTTTGTTCATTCTTTCTTAGCTTAAATGTTTTAAATTCTATTTTAAAGGAACTTTTTATTTGAAAAACCTTTCAGTTTTTTCCTTTAGTCAAATAACATGTTTTTTGGGCTCAAGCCATGGCGTCCTGATGGAAGGTTCCTGTTTGGTAGCTTCCTTGGGTATAAGACTACTAAGATATTCCCAGAGAATTTAACCACAGGTTATCACAGAATTCTAACTTCTGGAGCGAGTATCTCAAAGGTTTCCCTTTAAGACATCGTAATACAACAGGGGACACGCATGTCTGGTCGTGCCACATAGCTATCTCCACCCCGAACAGAGTTAACGCTTCGGTGTGTAAGGGCTGAGAATAGCTGGGAGCCGTTCCACAGCTAATCTCACTCGTGGCTACTACTGATACTCGAGACGTAAACAAACGGACGCCATTGCTCTAATGACGTCACGCGCGTCTTTATCCTTTGTTTAGTAGCTGCCCTACTGAGACGGATTTTCCCTTGTGTGAACTTTATCGCTTTGCATCTTCGCTATGTCGTTACCTTCAGCCTCGCCTTCTTCTGGAAAGTTGAGTACAAGGTTCCAGTATTGTTTAATTAAGCTCTGGCCGTAAAGTAAATATTATTTCGCGAAATAATTGATGTTTTGTGGCAGAGCTGTGCCTCTACCGGACCCGCCATTTTATGGCGTCGTTGTTGTTTTGCATGTCCTATTTAGTTAGCCACAACAACGCTTCCGGCTTTATATACTAATCGAATACATTAGTTTATTTAGTCTTCATAGCTAGGAACTTTTATATCGTGTTTAGACGCTTTTTATCGGTCATCGATTGACCTCATACCAGTCGGCTACTATAGCCCCCAGGCCAGGAGCCTATATACAAGTGTTCATGCATGATTTATCAGTGATCCTAGACTAAGTTATGAAGATAGTGGCATTATTATTTTACAATACTTTTGACTAGTGATGCAAATGTTTTCGCCTTCAGGGACCATATAGGGGATAGGCTAGTCAGTGATTCTTTCTAGCCTAACCTAACCTTAGGACCCCTATATGCTTCCTTCATCCCCTGCCTTGGCACTCCCTCTAATTAGCCTTGATCCCTTTTCTGAGTAAAGGGATTTATTGTCTAATAGAGTATTTTATCGCCTCTCAGTCCTCCCTAAAGGAATGAACCCCCTTTAGGATTGCGTCTGAGAGTGAGGTTAGGCTAGCCTACCTCTATGGCTAGGATAGTCTACGACTTTCCTGCGATAGCGATACGTCTTCTTCCTTGCCTAGTTCAGGACTTTTAGCCCTGATCTAGGCCGGGTTAGGAAGGTTTCTCTGTTCCATGCTGAAACTGTACTCTTGCACCGTTTTAGCCGATCAGCCTAATCTTAGGTTAGGGAGTGTCCTCCCTTCCCTTTGTGGCCGCTCTGGTACAGAAACCCTTCCTGGGAAGACCCCTCTCTTCTCCCTCCCCACCTATCTCTTGTATAGCCTAGCCTATGCTTAGGTTAGTTTATACTCATCTGTCCCCTGTCCTACAAATCCTCCTTAGGGTGGATGAGTAGGGCTACCCGAGCTTCCCTGTGCTGTCCGCTCTGGTACATATACCTTCATAGTGTCCTATAAGGTTAGTTACTAGTGTAGCTCTGCATAGGGGAGTCTCTCCCCCCCCCTCTTGGGTGTCCCCTAGTCCTCCCTTGGGCTACCTGCTCCCGGTCCCTAGTGACCCCTGCTTATGGATGATAGAGCCTGTCTCTATCATGGGTACACCCCCTCAGGGAGGGGGAGGGATGTCTGGAACCCTGAAGGTACTTCCTGCATCCTTTCCCCCCTCCCCCTGTCTCTCTATCTATCCGGGTGCCGGTCTCTTGCCGCCTCTTCTGCCGGCAATACCTGCCTCCCTCTTGGTGACTTCCCTACCCTTGCCGCCAGCCCCCCGTGTACCGAGGGACTGCCGGCTGCCGCCGGCTACTACCGGCAGCTCTCCTACTCCTATCTAATCGTCCGCTTGCCGGTCGATCTCCGGAGTGCCGGCATATACTGCCGGCAACCCGATACTACCTGTACCATCCTTACCCCAGTCACCAATCCGGCATCCTCCGGCTGCCGGAGCCGCCGCTCCCTGCCGGCGTGCCGCCGTTGTGCCGGCGGCCGCCATCCTGGTATCTAACTGACTTTGAAAATTGTCTGTTCTAGTGCCAGAATCTATGCTGGAGCGAGCTCCGGCGTGCCGGCGGCTTGCCGGATGCCCCGGAGGCGTCAAGAATACTTGCACCCCCTCTCTGTAGCTATCATAAGACTAAGATAGCCCTACCTTGCAAATAGATAAGCTGCTTTGCTTCTAAGATCAGTACCTAGTACTGCTCTATTCGTGATCATGCTGTCTCTTTGCATTCTTCTATTTCCAGCATGCTATGTGCATCTTAGCGCGGCTGGTTGCCAGAAGCAGTCTCCCTTAATGAGGCCTTCTGGCTCTTATCTGGGAACCGAATGAATTCGATCCCAACCTTGTCCTTGGCTTTCCATGGAGTTCCAATATAATGGGAATCCTAGGAAACTATATCCAATGATCTCGGTCATTTGGATTATCCCAGGACCAAGCCTATGGTAACCAGCCGGGCGAGATGCATGGAGCGTGTTCTCCTTTACTGTTTCATTCTCTATGCATCACACCTTCTTTAAGTTAAAATTAATGATTAATATTAACTTAATTTAAGAGCCATTCCTATGACTCCCCCATACTCATTTTCTCTTTCTTCCACAGGAGGAGCAGATGAAGTGCGATTTCGCATACTGTGCTGTGAAACGCTCGCAGTTTTACGGACATACGGCGTGCAGGACTCACGCCCCTTGCTCAGACAAGAAAGGGGATTGGAAGTTCTGGAATCCACTGGAATGTACGGTCTGCCAGGCCTACCTAGTTGAGGCCTTCCATAACCCTCCCTCAGCGGAGGTTAGAGACATTGCTCGTGAAAAACTGCGCAAGTGGGTGCGTGGTTTTCAGAGAAATGCTACTGGACCGTACCTGGCCACCGAAGAACTGAGGTCCCTGTTGTTCCCTAAGGCCTCCCCTGACTCAGTGGTTCCAAAGGAAGCAATCCCCACTGTCCAAATTACGGTGGAACCTGATGTGGTCATGGCTCAGTCCATGCACGAGTGTCGTTTAGATTCCGAGGATGATGAACAGATCTCTGACGTCTCGGAAGACACGGAGAAGACGCTTATGGCTCAAGGAGCCGAAGAGGACGAAGACAAGGTGGAATACACCGAGTCGGAGATTGGAGCTACTCCCTCGTCCATCCCTCCGCCTACTCCTACACCGACGGATGTGTCCATCCCGTCTACCTCCTCGACCCCGGATCCTTCTTCTTCTACCCAAGAACTGATCCGACTGATTAGAGCTGTCATGGACGACAGACTGAAGGAGAACCAGGAGTCCATCAGGTCTATGATTGGATCCAGAGAACCGAAGAAGATCTCGGTCAAGGATCTCCCAGCTTGCTCTCATGCCAATCCGTGGAGGTATGCAGAGCATATGGTTATTGCGACCGGCAGGATCTTTGTTAGTGACAAAATCGGCACGGTCCCGTTGGAAGATGTGGAATTCTTCCCAAGCTTCGAGGCCTACCCGGACTGTTACGTCCGGCTTCGTTCTGAACCTGCCTCGAAGGAGGAGACCGAACCTAAAGAAGAGATAGTGTTCGATCTCGCAAAGGCCCAGGCTATGCTAGCCTCCGCATTTAAGAGCAGGGGCTTTACCTGCTCTAAGCTTCCTGCCTTGAGCAAGAAGCATCCTACATATGTCGCACCTGACACTGCGATTCTTCCATTTTTGGAAAAGGCCTTGGCTGCATGCCTTAAAGCGGCGGAAGAAGGAAAACCCTGCCCTGCACTGGAGGAGTGCAGACCCTTCTCCATCGTGACACCCCCTGACACTAGACAATGGAAAGATGTCCAACATACTTTCGTCGTGGGTAGGCTCGATCCTGACGTCGCCGGACGTCAGTTTAATGAAGACCTCCCTAAGCTCAATGATCACCTCCTTCGCCGGGAACAAGACACGAAGGAGAGGCTTGCGGCATCTCTTTCTCATCAAGTCCAACTTGAAGTTATGGCCTGTGACACAGCAGTACCCGATCACTACATGGTACTGGCCAAATCCCACTTACTCACGGTAATGAAGGACTTGTACCATTTCATAAAGGCTCGTAGAGCCTGTCGTGAATTCGTGTTTGTCGGTGCCACCGTGAAACACGAACCCCGGAGGCTGATTTCCTCCAACATCTGGGGAAAGCACCTGTTTCCTTCTGACCTTGTCAAGGAAATAACGGACAGAGCCGCCACGGAGAATAGGAACCTTCTCCACAAGTGGGGCATGTCCAGAAAAAGGAAAACCTCTCAGGACGATGGACCTCAGCCTAAGAGGAAACCTCAGAAGCCGAAACCCCAGCAACGTCAACAAAGACGTCAGTTTCCGGGACCCGCTACCTCCCAAGTGGTTGCCCAACCACAACAGACCTTTCAATTGGTCCCCCAACCGGTGTTGTCACAGTCACCGGTCTTCACCCCTGCCTTTGAGCAGCCATCCACTACCTTTCATGCCAGAGGTAGAGGCTCGTCCAGGGGTGCAAGCAGAGACGCCTCTCGTCGTCCCTCCAGAGGTAGAGGAGGAAAGGGAGCTAGCGGCCGAGGCAACAAGTCCTCGGGACACCAGAAGCAATGAAGTGCTTCCGGTGGGAGGAAGACTCCGCCAATTCCAGGATCGTTGGACCTTCGATCCTTGGGCACACAGCATCATCAAGAACGGTCTAGGCTGGAGTTGGGTGCAACCACCCCCAATCTTCCAGCGGTTCTTCCAACAATCGACCCCCATTCTGGAAGAATATGTTCTAGACCTCTTGAACAAGAAGGTGATAAGGAAGGTAAAGTCCACCAGGTTCCAAGGGAGACTGTTTTGCGTTCCCAAGAAGGACTCAGACAAGCTCAGAGTCATTCTGGACTTATCCCCCCTCAACAAGTTCATAGAGAACAACAAATTCAAGATGCTGACGCTTCAACAAATAAGGACCCTTCTGCCTCAAGGTTCCTACACGGTCTCTATAGACCTGGCGGATGCCTATTGGCACATTCCAATGAACCATCACGCTTCCTCCTACCTAGGATTTCGACTCCAAAGGAAAAGCTACGCCTTCCGGGCCATGCCATTCGGCCTCAATGTGGCCCCTCGGATCTTCACAAAGCTGGCGGATGCCATAGTACAACAGCTCCGCCTAAGAAACGTCCAGGTGATGGCCTACCTCGACGACTGGCTAGTCTGGGCTCCATCGCCCGAAGAGTGTACAAAGTCTTGCGACGAAGTTACCCAGTACCTAGAACACCTGGGATTCAAGATCAACGAGAAGAAATCTCGCCTCTCTCCGGCTCAGAAGTTTCAGTGGCTGGGAATCCACTGGAATCTTCAGTCACACCGCCTTTCCATCCCCCAGAAGAAAAGGAAGGAAATAGCAGGGTCTGTCAAGCGACTACTGAAATCCAAACGCATTTCAAGACGACAGCAGGAACGAGTTCTAGGCTCTCTACAATTCGCCTCAGTGACAAACCCAGTGCTTCGTGCACAGCTAAAGGATGCCGCGGGAGTCTGGAGACGATCGGCATCCATCGCTCGAAGAGACCTCAAGAGACGGCTTCCAAACAGACTTCGACGCCTCCTAAAGCCGTGGTCGGAAGCAATGGCCCTGAAAAGGTCCATTCCTCTCCAACACCCTCCTCCATCACTCAACATCCACACGGATGCCTCACTGGAGGGCTGGGGAGGTCACTCCCACCTGAAACAAGCTCAAGGGACCTGGTCTCCACTATTCAAGACGTTCCACATAAACATCTTGGAGGCCATGGCGGTCCTTCTTACTCTGAAGAAGCTATCCCCGCCGCCCTCGATCCACATCCGTCTAACCCTAGACAACTCGGTGGTAGTTCGTTGTCTCAATCGCCAGGGCTCAAGATCGCCCCAGATAAATCAGGTGCTTCTCCCAATCTTCCGTCTGGCGGAGAAGAAGAAGTGGCACCTGTCTGCAGTTCACCTACAAGGATTCCGCAACGTGACAGCGGATGCTCTATCTCGGACAAACCCGATAGAGTCGGAATGGTCTCTAGACGCAAGATCATTCTCCTTCATCTCTCATCAAGTCCCAGAACTTCAGATAGATCTCTTTGCAACGAGCGACAACAATCAACTTCCTCTGTACGTAGCCCCGTACGAGGACCCCAAAGCAGAAGCGGTGGACGCCATGTCACTGGACTGGAACAGATGGTCGAAGATATACCTGTTCCCTCCCACCAACCTTCTGTTGAAAGTCCTCTCCAAACTGAGAACCTTCAAAGGGACAGCGGCCCTAGTGGCTCCCAAGTGGCCCCGGAGCAACTGGTACCCCCTGGTCCTGGAGCTGCAGCCCAAGCTGATCCCTCTCCCGGGCCCAGTTCTCTCTCAACAAGTACAGAAGTCGACTGTCTTCGCTTCATCATCGAAAATCAAGGACCTTCATCTCATGATTTTCTCTCCCTTGCCGCAAAGAAGAGGTTTGGGATCTCGAAGAAAAGTCTAGACTTCCTAGAGGAATACAAGACCGAATCCACGAGACGGCAATATGAATCATCCTGGAGGAAATGGGTCTCCTTTGTTAAAGCAAAAAATCCTAAAGAAATCACCATTGATTTCTGTATGTCCTTCTTCATTCACCTTCATGGACAAGGATTAGCAGCCAATACGATTTCAACCTGCAAATCGGCTTTGACTAGACCAATTCTATATGCTTTCCAAATTGATCTGTCTAACGACATCTTTAACAAACTGCCGAAAGCATGTGCTCGCCTACGCCCAGCACCCCCTCCGAAACCGATCTCCTGGTCACTAGACAAGGTGCTCCATTTCGCCTCCAACTTGGACAATGATTCATGCCCCCTCAAGGATCTGACTCAGAAAGTTATATTTTTATTTGCTCTCGCCTCGGGAGCTCGAGTCAGCGAAATAGTGGCATTATCAAGAGAAGAGGGACACATCCTGTTTGCTGATTCAGGAGAAGTGACCCTCTCCCCTGATCCGACGTTTCTCGCCAAAAATGAATTACCCACCAAAAGATGGGGCCCTTGGAGAATATGCCCCCTGAAGGAGGATGTCTCTCTATGTCCAGTAGAGAGCCTCAAGGTCTATCTTCGCAGAACTTCAAACTTTGGTGGAGGCCAACTCTTCAAAGGAGAAACATCGGGCAGCGACCTGTCACTGAAACAATTAAGAGCGAAAATCACCTACTTCATTCGCAGAGCGGATCCGAACAGTACACCCGCTGGTCATGATCCTAGAAAAGTGGCATCTTCTCTGAACTTCTTTCAGAGCATGGACTTTGAGAGCCTTAAAAACTTTACGGGCTGGAAGTCCTCGCGAGTTTTCTTTAAACATTATGCGAAACAAGTGCACGAAATCAAACATTTTGTGGTAGCCGCAGGTAGTGTTATGAAACCTGCACCTAACTCTGCGTAGAACAGTGAGTTACTTGGGACTCTAACTCTTCGGGTGCCTATGTTGACCCTCGAGTGATTCATAGTGATGTCTAAAAACACTTAGTGCTTTTATAACTGTTCTTATCCCAGGTGAAATGTCATAGTGTCACACAAGTGCCGCATGCCTTGAGCATGATGTGTTATTTAAAGACTTGCGTTCCTCGAGAACGAGTACCTACTAATCCTGAAATTCCCTTTCAGATTCAAGAGCAAGCCTTTATTTCTATGTACATTATTATTACTGTAAATGAACTTTACTTTTGCTGTAAATTATTTAATTTCTGCATTGTGAAATAAAATTTCTATTTTATTACTTATGCGTCTCTTTCAGCTCCTACTTACTATGAAATACATACTGTCATAGTTTTATTTATTCCTCCTTTCTTATGGTCATGAAGAATTTAAGATGTCTATTCCTAAATTATATTCACCTTGTCTCAGTAAGGTTCCTACACGAATACTTACTTCTGATAATCAGGAGATGAACTCTACACACAGTGCCCAACCACCACTGGCCTACTTCAGAATGTTCCTATACAAATATCAAACATTCTGCTTCATCTCTAAGCTCTTAAAAGTTCTTCTGTCAAGATGAATAGCCCTTCAATACCACTTTGACGTCGGCATAGCCCATGGGAACTTCCTACCAATGGGGGGCAGGATATTTCGTTCCTATGGTTCTTACCTAAGATTACTTTGCTGTTTTGTCAATGCCTAGGCACTTAACTCTGGGGGAAAATCTACCACGATACATTGATTCTCTGGTACTCTTCCATCAGGACGCCATGGCTTGAGCCCAAAAAACGGATTTTGAGCGAAGCGAAAAATCTATTTTTGGGTGAGATAGCCATGGCGTCCTGATGGACCCTCCCTACTACTTCGTTCAGTTTGCTCCCACCCTACACAATTGTATCATGGTGATGGGCAGCAACTGGCGCCAGGATAAAGACGCGCGTGACGTCATTAGAGCAATGGCGTCCGTTTGTTTACGTCTCGAGTATCAGTAGTAGCCACGAGTGAGATTAGCTGTGGAACGGC
Organism: Palaemon carinicauda; assembly: GCF_036898095.1. Classification (NCBI taxonomy): domain Eukaryota; kingdom Metazoa; phylum Arthropoda; class Malacostraca; order Decapoda; family Palaemonidae; genus Palaemon; species Palaemon carinicauda. Next base: position 6,401,934 of record NC_090766.1, on the reverse strand, counting down.
TCCCAGCTATTCTCAGCCCTTACACACCGAAGCGTTAACTCTGTTCGGGGTGGAGATAGCTATGTGGCACGACCAGACATGCGTGTCCCCTGTTGTATTACGATGTCTTAAAGGGAAACCTTTGAGATACTCGCTCCAGAAGTTAGAATTCTGTGATAACCTGTGGTTAAATTCTCTGGGAATATCTTAGTAGTCTTATACCCAAGGAAGCTACCAAACAGGAACCTTCCATCAGGACGCCATGGCTATCTCACCCAAAAATAGATTTTTCGCTTCGCTCAAAATCCGTTTTTTTTGACGAAATATAATTGGGCTCTTCTCTTAGGTGCGAAATCAAGAGAGAAAGAGAGAGAGAGAGAGATATAGAGACGGAGGGAGAGAGAGGAGAGAAAACGTTTCGTTCAAGCGGGTGACGTTGTTCTCGAGTTACTCTCGTCCCTAGTCGCTGTACGGGGAGGAAGGATAAAACTTTTTTAGTTTTTTATTCTCGTCCCCAGGCTATGTGCGGTGAGAGATTGAAAACGTAGTTTTATGAACTAGTGTTTAGTCTCTTTCCCAGCCACTGATTTTTTTTTTATCTTTAAATATGTTTTCTGTTTTTTGCTGGTATTAATGAGCTTGCATTATACGACTGATTTCGCAATTACTACCCTTTAATGAAGGGTAGAATTGCGTGTTTCAGGTAGAAATCAGTAAAAGTTTCGATTTCAGTGAAATAAGTGCAAAACAGAAAATCGAAGTGATATGCGCAAAGTGTTACAGTGTTGCGTCCGAGGGCGTAGCTTAGTCACGTCAGTCAGGTTGTTGAGAACCACACTCGATGCGGTCTAGTGTGGTTTTTCAGCCGCATTTGGACGTTAGGCCACTTGCTGATGCTCCTGTTGACGTTCAAGACGTTCACTAACAATCGGAGTTGACTTGTTTTGACGCTGTGCGTCAACCTCCGCATTCTAGAGTTGTTTTGACTGCTCAGTCTAGGCAGTCAAAGCAGTCTCGAGTGGACGCTGTGCGTCCTCACGCACCTGTTGTGGTTGACAGTTCACAGACTGTCAAGCAGTTACATGACGTTGCGTTCTGGTCCGCTACTAATGCACCAGTGAGTGTGGACTCTGCTTGTAAAGCATTGCCACCACGGTAGGTCTTTCCCTTGCTTGAGACTCAGCTTTTATCGGACAAGGTTCCTGTGGATGAGGAAGTTGCTGTTCCCCCTCCTACTGATATTCCCTTGAGGACTCTGTCAGATGGAGAGGAGCCTAAAGCTGCTTAGCCCCCTATGGACTTTAATTAAATCATGATGATTTTTTTTTTTTTAAGGATCTTTGTCCAGATCTTTTTGTAACTGCTGCTCCTCGTTCGCCTAAACGTCAGAGCTTGCACTAGGCCTAGCTACTTCGAAGCCGTTGTTTTGAAGCTAGTGCTCTCTCGCTCTCCTAGAGAGCTTTACGTTGGCTAGGTGACTGGTTTTTCACCAGGAGGAGTTTGGGGGATACAGCCTTTGCTTTCCCTTCTTTTAAACTGGTTTATAGAGCGAGAGTCTGTTATGACACGAGAGAAGTTCTCGGCTTGGGAGTTCATGCCTCTGCCCAGATAGACTTCTCAATTCTCGTAGACTCTCCCTGGCGCCTGGCCAGGAGACGCTCCAAGTTTTTTACAGGTCAACTTCACAGCTGTTTTCGAGCCTTTGAAGTTTTGCTGTACAATTATGTCATGCATAACAAGGCTTTCAGGGATGGTAAGCGGTATCGCCGCAGTCGCTAACCCCGTCTGTTGCCGCACCTGCTCCCGTAGACCCTAAATGGGCTTTGCTGCAAGACATGCAGTCCAAGCTTGCGTCCTTGATAGAGGACTTTAATGCGGAGAAGGTTGCTACCGAACCTTCTGGCCAACAACCTTCCAACCGGTCGGTTGTGCGCCCTGTTGACGCTGAGGTAACCTACTCGCGTCTGCCAGTTGAGGTGGTTCCTCCACCGATGCGACCCAGTGTGGGTTGCCAGCCGCACGTTGACGTTAAGCGACGCTCGGAGGTGGTTGTTGACGTTCAGGACGTTCAACAACCAGCAGAGGTGACTTGTTTTGACGCAGTGCGTCAACCTCAGCAACCCGGTAGGGTGTTGACTGCACAACCCAGACGGTCTAGACAGTCTCGGGTTGACGCTGTGCTTCCTCGCGCACCCATGGTTGTTGACAGTTCACAGACTGTGCAGCAGTTCCATGATGTTGTGTCCGGCTCCGTCACGCATGCACCAGTGCGACCGGACTCAGCGAGCCAGACGTTGCCCACTCCGTTGCCGTTTCCTCATCAGTTTTCGGATGAGGAGCCCTCTGATGAGGACGTTGCTGAACAACAAGACGATCAGCCCCCAGAATAGATCAAGCCCTGCTATCCATCCAGAAGATGCTGAAGAAGGAACGCTGCTCAGTCAGGCTGTGGATGAGTCTGGTAGGGACGCTGTCATCCGTTGAACAATTTGTGTCACTAGGAAGACTACACCTCCGTCCTCTTCAATACCATCTAGCTTTTCACTGGAAAAAGGACAAGACGCTAGAAGCGGTCTCGATCCTGGTTTCCGAAAAGATAAAGTCTTGTCTGACTTGGTGGAAGGACAATATCAACCTAAGAGAGGGTCTTCCCCTGGCTGTTCAGACTCCCAACCACGTTCTCTTCTCGGACGTGGGCTGGGGCGCGACACTAGACGGTCGGGAATGCTCAGGACTGTGGAACTCGAGTCAGAGGAGCATGCATATCAACTGCAAGGAGCTGTTGGCAGTACATCTGGCCTTGAAAAGCTTCAAGTCTCTCCTTCGAGGCAAAGTGGTGGAAGTTAACTCGGACATCACCACGGCCTTGGCGTACATCTCCAAACAAGGAGGTACCCACTCACTGACGTTGTACGAGATCGCAAGGGACCTGCTCATCTGGTCAAAAGGTCAAGACATCTCCCTAGTAACGAGGTTCATCCAAGGCGACTTGAACGTCATAGCAGATTGTCTCAGTCGGAAAGGGCAAGTAATTCCAACCGAATGGACCCTCCACAAGGATGTGTGCAAGAGACTTTGGGCCACTTGGGGTAAAACCATCCATAGATCTCTTTGCAACCTCGCTGACCAAGAGGCTTCTAATCTATTGCTCTCCAGTCCCGGACCCAGCAGCAATACATATAGATGCTTTCCTCCTAGATTGGTCACATCTGGATCTCTACGCATTCCCACCGTTCAAGATTGTCAACAAGGTACTGCAGAAGTTCGCCTCTCACGAAGGGACAAGGTTGACGTTAGTTGCTTCCCTCTGGCCCGCGAGAGAATGGTTCACCGAGATACTTCGATGGTTAGTAGACGTTCCCAGTAGTCTTCCTCTAAGGGTAGACCTTCTACGTCAGCCACACGTAAAGAAGGTACTCCAAAGCCTCCACGCTCTTCGTCTGACTGCCTTCAGACTATCGAAAGACTCTCGAGAACTAGAGGCTTTTCGAAGGAAGCAGCCAGTGCGATTGCTAGAGCAAGGAGAGCGTCTTCCATTAGTCTCTACCAATCGAAGTGGGAAGTCTTCCGAGACTGGTGCAAGTCAGTTTCTGTATCCTCGACCAGTACCTCTGTAGCTCAAATAGCTGTTTTTCTCTTATACCTGAGAAAAGGACGATCCCTTTCAGCTCCCACTATCAAGGGCTACAGAAGCATGTTGGCATCGGTCTTCCGGCATAGAGGCTTAGATCTTTCCAAACATAAAGATCTGCAAGACCTCCTTAAGTCTTTTGAGACCACCAAGGAGCGTCGTTTGGCTACCCCTGGATGGAATTTAGACGTGGTACTAAGATTCTTCATGTCAGACAGGTTGGAGCCGTTACAATCAGCCTCCCTGAAAGATCTCATTCTTAAGACACTTTTCCTGGTATGGTTAACCTCGGCTAAAAGAGTCAGTGAGATTCATGCCTTCAGCAAGAACATCGGATTTTCGTCAGAAAAAGCCACTTGTTCGCTACAACTTGGTTTTCTAGCCAAAAATGAGCTGCCTTCTCGGCCTTGGCCTAAATCTTTCGATATCCCCAGCTTATCAGAGATCGTAGGCAATGAACTAGAAAGAGTCTTATGCCCTGTTAGAGCTCTTAAGTTCTATTTAAAGCGTACTAAACCTTTACAAGGCCAATCTGAAGCTTTATGGTGTTCAGTTAAGAAACCATCCTTGCCTATGTCAAAGAATGCTTGGTCAGACTTTATCAGATTGTTAATACGAGAAGCTCATTCACATCTGAGTGAGGAAGACCGAACTTTGCTTAAGGTGAAGACGCACGAAGTTAGAGCTGTAACAACTTCCGTGGCCTTTAAGCAAAATATATCTCTGCAAAGTATAATGGACGCAACCTATTGGAGAAGCAAGTCAGTGTTCGCGTCATTTTACTTGAAAGATGTCCAGTCTCTTTACAAGAACTGCTACACACTGGGACCATTTGTAGCAGCGAGTGCAGTAGTGGGTGAGGGCTCAACCACTACAATTCCCTAATTCCTTATCCTTTTAATCTGTCTCTTGAAATGTTGTTTTTTTATGGGTTGTCCGGAAGGCTAAGAAACCTTTTGCATCCTGGTTGATTTGGCGGGTGGTCAAAGTCATTTCTTGAGAGCGCCTAGATTAGTTGATGAGGTCCTGTTGTATGGGTTGCAACCCTTGATACTTCAGATCCTAGGGGTCGATCAGCATCCTAAGAGGATCGCGAGGCTCCGTAAGGAAGACGTACTTAAAAGGCAGAGTAATTGTTCAAGTCGACTTCCTTACCAGGTACCTATTTATTTTGTTTTTGTTATTTTGATAACTTCTAAAATGAAATAAAAAACTCTTAGCTCATAAAAGTGTAAACATATATTACTGGTCTCTACCCACCATCCTGGGTGTAAATCATCTATATAATCACCGGCTAAGTTAAATATTGAAAAATGTTATTTTGATTATAAAATAAATTTTTGAATATACTTACCCGGTGATTATAAATTAAATGACCCTCCCTTCCTCCCCAATAGAGACGCAGTGGGATGAGGAGAAAATTGAGTCATTGTTTACATTGAGAGCTGGGTATCTGGTCGACAGATGGCGCTGTTGGGCACACCCGCAACCTGTGTAGCGATCGCTGGCGAGTTTTTCCGTAGAGTTGTCTGTCGAGCAACAGAGTTGCAGCTATATAATCACCGGGTAAGTATACTGTATTCAAAAATTTATTTTATAATCAAAATAACATGATTATATATTTTCAATGGATTGCATTAGGATAGTCAAGTGTATGGATTGAGCAAGATTTAATTGAAATTATAATTACAGTATATTCATAATTAGTTATGGCAAAACTTTCTTGTTAATAAATTATAGTAGGATTTTCTTCATTCTGTACTGCATCGACAATTGTTAGTTGGACTAATTGTAGATTTCACTGAATGAAGGGCTTTGAGGTTTAAAGTGCTCTTGTTAGAACATAAAATAGTGTGCTAGATTCTTAATGAATCAAGATGGGATTCGATTGCCAATAGATTAGGATAGTGTTGGATATCCAATGTATGTTCCTACGCAAATAATCATCCATTAATAGAAGTATGTTTTCAGCTAGGCTGGAGCTAGGCTCTTAAGATGTATAATGAGGTGTTAGTAGTTACTGGGGTGTGATGGGGAGGCCCTGTCCCCTCTCCAGCACACCAAGAATCCACTTTGACTAAAGCTGCCAGGTCGTACGCATGTAAGCTCAGTCTCGCCTTCATGAGCAGGATCCATATAGATCCTCATTCTTTTTTATGCCTCTGACATGGGCCATGACTGTTTGCAGTCTTCCCCTTGCAGAGAATGTAATGATTGTCCATCAGCACATTGAGTGATGTATAGCAAGAAAAAAAGAATCCAAAACAAAACCATTCTCCTTTGGGGTCATCCTCGAAGTCGAGGAAATCCTCGGGCATTCTCTCTTCTTCTGGTGCCTGAACTTTTGACCCTCCTAGGGATGGTGACAAAGATGGCATTTCTGATTTCCCTTATGGGTAAGCTATGAGAGAGACGGTGGTAACTGGTTACCCATAAGAGGCAGCTGTTCCCCGCTCTGCCTGATAATGAGCTTTAAACCCAAGTTAACAGCAATGCTAAGGAAATGGCCATAAAGAGACACCAGCCTTCCATGGGCTTGTAGTGCATCCCATCAAAGCAGAAATTGCTTCAAGTCCTGGGTACTTACAGTCCGGTATCTTCCTCACCTGCCACGTAGGCAGAAGAAATTCCTAATTTAGACCTGCATATCCTTGTTTGTATTCCCAGTGACTTAGACCATGAAAACACTTGACTACCATTTCAAGGAAGGAAAGGCAATAACCTCGAATGCCTTCTCTGGCTAGTCTAATTTAATCAGCTTTACCCTCCTCCTTTTTTTGCTGATCCTTGCTATCTTTGCAGAGGTGAAAAGACTGACGCTTTTGATTGCAAGTAAAATAAGGGGCGTCACATTATCAGATTCTTTGGAGCACTATGTGAAACCTCACATGCTCTTCCATCTCATTGCTTGCCCTCATGTGTTAGCCTGCACACCTTGGACAGAGAGCACCCACCTAGATGCGGATACCTATATGCGCTTGCCAGTTATGTTTACCTATTCATGCGCTGCCATTTTCTGCAGTGCCAATTACCCACACACTCCTGATCACATGTGCCCATCACCTGTGCATGCTCCTACGTTCTCGCTCTCATCCCTTGCTGCACGCTCCCCATTGTGCATCCGATGTTCATTTGATGAGCCTGTTTGTTTGCACCCTGAAGGAGACATCCTTTCCTGGTCACACACAGCCTTACGTTGAAGTACATTCTTCTGTGCCCTGTCCTCTTTTATTATAATGCACTCTTAGGAGACTGAGCACTCAGTGCATTCCCCATTTTGGACATGCACAACTCACCACGCTCATCTAGTTTTTTTCATCAACCTGCACATGATCACTCGCCATGTAATTATTTGGTATAAGAAAGTACATTGTCCTGTACACACTCATACTAGGGGTTAGGCTCTGGTTACGGAATGCCCCTACAATCTAGATTGCTCGCTCACCTGTTCGTGACCTACCAACGTGTAGTCATTTGCCATCACATACCCAAAGGAACATGCATGCTTTGATCAAGGCAGAAACCTCAGAGGAGAATAGCTCAAGGAGATCTTCACAAGATTGTCAGTTGCTGCAAGAACGTGATCATTCTCCACGCTATGATTCCTTAATGGTCACTTTCTCCCGTATTCATTCTCCAGACCATGGTATTGAGTCAGTCCAAGGGTCCTTCTGACCAGGTAGCACGAGCCCTTCAGCTGTACAAGGAATAGTTCACCCAAGTCTTGAACTGGAGCCATGGAGTCAAGAAGTGAAAAACGGCAAAAATATGATATACTGTCTCCTTAATGAAAAAAAAATTGGTCAATAGAGACCACAGGGCCTATATCCTCTAACCAAGGTTCTATTCCAGCAAAAGCATTGAACCTAGAGATGGAGTTAACCTTTGTCTAGGGTAGCTCTAATATTAGGGATAAAAACTTGGGTGAGGCATAAAGGAACCCTGTGAAGGGAGGGAAGACCTGTTGACTGGCACTTTGGTGCCCTGCAAGGGTCAGTACCATCTTCAGAGCTTCCCTAGTCAGAACTTGTCTTCTAAGAGCAAGCGTATCATGGAGGATCTTGACCCATGAACCCCCTCCTATCAGTGGAGGATTTACTTTCTTGAAGGATCTAGCACATCTCCCCTTCCAATCGGAGATCATGATATTGATCCTTAGTGTCTCGGTAGAGAGACTGTCATGTGCCAATGGTATTTGTATTCTGAGATAGATTACCGCGGCGAATGACTGATATTGTTTTTTACAAGGACAACTTATTCAGCAGAGAGTGACTTCTTGCCTATTGTCATAGTCTGGAGATTGTTATAAATTGCAGAAGTCCAGTCTCAAGCCCAAGCAGAGGATCGAGAGATCTGGGAATGTTGATAGATACAGCATAAGCGAAGATCTTTCCTTCGGAGCATCACATCCGCCGTCTTAGGAAAGTAGTGCAAACTTTCAGTTGGTTGAAGACTCATCTCAATCTTGCTTTTTGGAAGTAGTTGCATGCAATCACTCGCTCTCTTGCTTGATAGCAATTGCTAGAGGATTCACTGAAATATCATTTTCCTCTAGAGAGTACTGGCTAATCTGGTGTTACCAATCTGGAGGCATAGTTACACGACCAATTCCCATTGGATTAAAGGTAGTTGGAGGACAGAATTCACCAACCCCCTACAGAACAGTTGCTTACAACTCCTTGCATGATAAGGCAGCAATCGACTTGAAATGTTTACTCTCGTCCCTTCGGGCCAACCGATGAGTGTTGATCTTTTGCTCCAGGGTCAAGGTTCTTTGTTCCTCTCAATGGAACTTGCCAAACCTTCGGGGTGGAGAAACAGACCCAATCCCGGGCCTGTGCCGACTACCCTACTGGCGTCAGCTAGCACAGAGCCCATCCCAGTTCCCAGTAATTCAGAAGGGAAGACACACACACACACACGCGCACACACACTCTCTCTCTCTCTCTCTCTCTCTCTCTCTCTCTCTCTCTCTCTCTCTCTCTCTCTCTCTCTCTCTCTCTCTCTCTCTCTCTCTCTCTCTTTTACGAGTGAATGCCTCCTCCCGCATGAGCGCATAATGCTACTCACCAATCTTCTGCAGGAGGTGGGTCATATAAGAGTGCTTTGGGCCATACCGCTTTGGCGCGTGTGAGCACAAACCCGAGTCTCGCGGGGGAGTCTTGTGCAGCATTGCCCACCCATTTACGGAGCATTAGTTAGGTGGGTGGGTGAGCTCATCTGCCTGACGGAGTTCTGTACGCGATCTAGGTCACTTGCCAACCTCATAGCGAGTTTGTAGGAACCTACTCGCCCACAAGTCATGGTTTGACATTGCATTCACCACAGGTGCACATTACCTCGGTAGCACGCACTCACTTGTCACCACATTACGTTCTATCAGCATGACGGCAAAGATGCCCACTACCTTAAACTCGCACCCCTATACAGGTGCTCGCCGACACACATCGCAGGATTCACCTTGCCATTAGGTGGTTCAGCAGTCGCGCTCGCTGGTGATCGCTGCTTTGGGACACACCCCCACTCTGCCTGTTCACCCTACTTTGATAGTGGACGGGAGCTTGCTGGCTCGCATAGAGCGTATGCGTCTCACCATGGAGAACTGGTATATCTAGGAATGAAGATCGATACGAGACTAGGCAAAGTCTTTCCGTTCAAAAAAAGAAAAGAGAGGATGAAACAAGCAGCGGGCCTGTTTTTTTGTCACGGGCCGCTCTGCCAGTATAGTAGTGGCAAAGGCTGCTAGAGCACCGGGCCTCCTCGAAGAAATTGGTACCTGCGCTTTCGTGCTCTATATTGGCAGCTGAAGATCTCTTGGTCTCAGTTAGACCCTTCCAACATCATGGTTTCTATAGGGTCAAATTAAAGAGATACTCGAGCCGTTAGTTGTCTGACACCAATCTGCTCAGGAGGGTATACCTTCTCTCTCCTCCCCTGGAATTGATGCTATTTACAAATGCCTCAGAAGAAAGGGAGTGGGGCTTACCTGTTGCACCAAACGCCCTCTGGCAAAGTCCGAGCAACAATACAACATAAAACCTGGAAATGAGGACAGCATTCCTAGTCCGCAAGCAATTCCATCAGCTCCGTTCAGGCTATTCCGTGGTACGGGGCAAGTGACAACACCACGGTAGTTGTGTTCATAAACAATCAAGGAGGTTGCCTACTTTTCACAGCCCCTTTGCCATTCAGCTGTAAGACTCTTGAGATGGACGAAAGACAACTCTGTAGCCCTATCGGCATGTTTCATCCCGGGCAAGAAAAATGTGCTGGCAAACAATCTCAGCAGGAAAACTCAGATTGTAGGCCCCGAACGGTCTCTGAACAACAGATAGCCAACAAAGTCTTGACTTAGGAGTTCATTAACAATTGACCTATCTGGTTGCAGAATACCTTCCATCATCAGTGGGACAACCTTGATGTATATTATTGATATATCACTTGCTAAGCTGCTACCCTAGTTGGAAAAGCAGGATGCTATAAGCCCCCAACAGGGAAAATAGCCAAGTGAGGAAAGTAAATAAGGAAACTACTAGAGAAGTAATTAATCAAAAGGAAATATTTTATGAACAGTAACATCATTGAAATAAATCTTTCATATATAAACTATAAAAACTTTGAAAAAAAAAGAAAAAGGAAGAGAAGTAAGATACAGTAGAATAGTGTGCCCGAGTGTACCCTCGAGCAAGAGAACTCTACTCCAACCCAGTAAAAGACCATGGTAGAGAGGCTATGGCATTATCCTAAACTAGGGAACAATGGTTTGATTTTGGAGTATCTTTTTCCTGGAAGAGCTGCTCACCATAGCTAAAGAATCTTCAACCCTTACCAAGAGGAAAGTAGCCACTGAACAATTACATTACATTAGTTATCCCCTTGAGCGAGGAAGAATTGTTTGGTAATGTGTTGTCAGGTGTATAAGGAAAGAGGAGAATATGTAAAGAATATGCCAGACTATTCGGTGTATGTGTGGGCAAAAGTAAAATGAGCCATAACTAGAGAGAAGAATCTAATACAGTTGTGTCTGGCCAGTCAAAGGACCCAATAATTCTCTAGCAGTAGTATCTCATTGTGTAGCTGGTGCCCTGGCCTAGTAAGGAGGTTTCTGAATAAGGTAATGGCATAGCAAAACCTCTCAATGACCCGAATAGCTCCGTTGTGGCAACATGCAGAATGATGCCATACCTTCTGCATCTGCTTACAGAGGCACCGAGGGAGCTCCCTCTACTGTCCGATCTGCTCATACAACCGATGTGAAGATCTTTCACTGAGCCATAGCCTCACCATGATTTTACACCAGGGGGTTCTCCAGCAACTCGCAACAGCGCGGTGCTTTTCGCAACTGGTTGTAAGGAGGAAGCCAGTAGACCTTCATGAGTCTTCTAACACCGTATACCAAGCGAAGTGGTTCGTCTTTTGTCATTGTTATCGCTCCCCTCAGTATCACTATCGTTGGGGATAGCGAAATTTAAATTGTACCTCAGAGAGGGAAAAACTGTACTCAGTCTCAGTAGTTAAAGGCTATTGCTCAGCCACAAGCCTTAACTTTGAATCGAACAGGGTTTACATTTCCTCCTCGAAGGAATGGTCTTTCCTCATATGAAGTTTTGAGTCCATTTGCCCTTAGACAAAAGTCGGACTTACATCTTGGAATGTAGTTCACGTACTACATTCTCTGAAAGGAGTACCTTTCAAACCGTTCAGTCAGTCATCAGACCCTGACCTGACCCTGAAGATGGTTTTCCTGGTATTCCTGGCCTCCGCAAAGAGAGTCGGCGAGCTACAGAGTCTGTCCAACAGCGTCGCTCATTCAGGAGGATGGAGGCAGGTGACACTGTTTCATCCCTGAGTTTGAGGCAAAGACTCAAAATCTGGCTATACCAGATCGTAGATTCGGTCCGTTCCGGATTGAGTCTCGGTTCTGTAATAGATGACCCAGATCATCTATTACTCTGCCCTACAAGGGCAATGAGGAAATGCCTTTAAAAGAACCTCCAGAGCTCACCCTCACATCAGCAGGCTCGTTGTGAGCACAAGAAATGTCAAAAGAAAGATAATGAACTCAATTTTTTGTGGTATTAGGCATGTGATTGAGCTAGCCATACAACCAGGCTTCTCTCTTCTGACCCTCGAGCTCACGACGTCAGGGACGTCACCAGGTACTGAAAGTGGGTGTGTGGAAATGGCAAACCATATTCACTGCCCCCACTACATGAAACACAACCCACAGGAATCTAGATACTTTTATCTTAGGACCTGTGGTAGCTGCACAAAATGTGGTCGATAACACCTCGGCTCCCTTGTAAGAGGTGTCGGTTGAGGGCAGACATTACCCGCAAGCAAAACTAGAATGAATGTGTGAGTGGTTGGCCACTTCTTATTTCATTCTCCCCTCTTGAGGTTTCAGTATCAGAGGTACTCTGCAAGCTGACCTCTACCTGTAGGTGGGTACCATTGTCTCTTGTGTAACCTGATACATACATATACATATACCAAGGCACTTCCCCCAATTTTGGGGGGTAGCCGACAACAACAAATGAAAAAAAAAAAAAAAAAAAAACATATGTACATATATTTATGTCCCCGATCTCCAAGCAAGGTGGAGTCAGGTAATGTCTAGGATAAGTGTGGAGTTTACCTCCAATTTAATGCTTATCTGGTTAAGTCATATTGCTAAATTCTTACACCTAGCCTGAATTGCCCAGGTGGTTAACTCTCAGGAGCTAACGAGGTGTCAGGCTGTCCCTACATGGCTTATAGCACTGAGTAGCACCCCGGGTTAGTCACTAGCCAGTTGGGTTTTGGATTTCCACCCACCATGGATTGAGTCTCCACTGTACAGAGCGTAAGGGTTTGTAAATAGTGCCAGAACAAATAAGGAAATAATTTACATTTTTCCTAGCTATACAAACTCAGAGCTCTTTACATATACTGTTCCTGCCATCACCTTCCCCCAGAAGTCCTGCCAGAATGACAATGTGACAGTCGGTTACTAGTGCAGATGTGAGTAAACCAACCAACCCAGTTGGTCTACTCCCCCTCCTCCTCCTCCTCCAGCTAGCAGAGGGTGGTTACACTTTGCAAAAAGCTTAACGGCTAGTTTCGGCTATTGCATTATATCTCCGCTGTTAAGAGCTCCAGGTTTGTATAGTCAGGAAAAATACAAAATTTCTAAATTTGTCATTTTGCACAGCACTTTACTCTTGTATAATAAATAGTATTCTCCAGAAACTGACTTACAGTAAATTATATTTTTGCTTAGAGTAGAATTTATACCCTTTTTTATATAAATGTCATGAGTATAGCGCGTGTTTGACAAAGTATCGTCTGTGATGTGTGGTAGAATGTTTTATTCAAGGAATTGTTTTACTGATCTTCCAAATCGAGTAGTTGAATCAGTAGAACTTCAAAAGTTCAAAGTTGGAGCAAATTTTTTTATTTTGACCAGGCTGACACGAGTCTTTTTATAGTTTATATATGACATATCTGTTTATGACGTTGTTAATAGTTTATATAGGACATATCTATTTTGACGTTATCATTGTTTTTAGAATGATTTATTGTTAATTTATTCTCATCATTTATTTATTTCCTTATATCCTTTCCTCACTGGGCTATTTTTCCCTGTTGGAGCCCTTGGGCTTATAGCATCTTGCTTTTCCAACTAGGGTTGTAGCTTGGCTAGTAATAATAATAATAATGATGATAATAATAATCTGAAGAAAATGTATCAATCAGGGAAGGGAGCTCCTGTCAGTGAGTGGATTATCTGAGGGGAATCATTTGATGATTGTAGTGAAGTATTTCCTCGTTAGGAGTGAAGTATTTCCTCGTTAGGATTTAGGAGGTAATACTTTTCTGCTTTACAAGAAATACTTAGTTGTAATTATTGACACTTTAATATTTATAACCTCAGAATATTTTATATTTTTTTTTATAGTTTTTCATGCAGAATATTTTATTGAAAGTGTAGTCTTGATGTTTTAGTGCACAGTAAAATATTTGAATAAGACTGATATATCTGTACAATTAACATCTCTTATTTATTTTTCAGACTAAAATCATCTAAAGAAGTAAATCATTTGTAGCCTCACCGTCTCAAACCAGATAAATCAACTGCACGTCGGCTGTTCATCATGTGACACGAGACATTCTTCATGACATCAAGATGAAGATCAGCACATAACAATAATCTGGGATTTACTACAGAAAAAAATCCGAAGATTCCGACGCAGATTCTTATCGATTATTCTGATTTATTTCCGAATTTAAAAAGAGGCAGAGGATAGTCTCAGCTGAAGTGGCCAATCTATTATCAAATTTTTCTGAGGTGTTAGAATATCATTAAAATACTACAAATATCAAGAATAGCAATCACTTACTGAAGATGTAAAAAAAACGCACGTTATTGTGTTAAAAAATATTTATTTTTAATTTTTACAACAATATCAAGATGAAAAAAAAAGGTCAAGTTACAGTATTAAAAAATATATATTTTTTTTTATTTTTACGTCGATATTACCGGATTATTTCAAGTTAGTTTCCATTTTTGGAAGACATGAATTCAATTGTTAAAGCTACTAACTTTTACTCTGTCTTTTAGCAAACAGTTCATTCACACTTAATGTTCACAAAGTCAGTCCATATAAAGCTAATTTTAGTTTAAATTTTTAATCATATACATCTTTCCGTTAGAAAAAAACACGATGCCATTTTTTTCCATTGAATTCTAAGGTACTTAAATTTAACTTGAAAAATAGGTCCAGATCAACATTTACAGTATGAGCTTTTGTGACCTTCAAATTAAAGTTCAGTTTTCATTTTCCTATTCTTATTTGATATTAAACATGTGTAATGATTCGTTACGTCGCCTAAAACAATTTGGTGAATAAGAATAGACCAACTGTTAATGGATTCCTATTACTAAAGATAATTTGCCGAAATTATATGGATTGATTTATATTAGTATTTTTTTTTTTTTTTAAATAAGGAAATTGAATAAAAATCAACTATCAAATGTAAATGAGGAAGGCCCTTTCCCTTAGAAAATTGCTGCAAATTTATTTTTTTCAAGTTTCATTATGTGTATGTTAAATCAAATATCAATTTCCTCTGGACTTCTCAGTACTGTATACTTTTAGGTCATATATTTTTTTTATTGTCTAAAGTACTGTAAACAAGTTTGTGACTGAAGGGAAATTAACATTTTTAGCAATGGATTCAAAGTATATTAATTGTATATGAATATAACCTATGAATATAATTTCGTCATTATGTGTACCATTTCTTCTCTTATCTATCGTTGAATGTCCAATCAAGGCCCCTGTTATTTTAGAATGTACAAGTAGAGTTAGTTCAGATAGTAGCTATTGAACGAAAAAAAAAAAAAAAAACTTGGTTCTCCAATCAGCCTCACCTTTTCAGAGCTGTTAATTATTTTAAAAATTTGTTGTGTATCTTATATAGAGTCAACTCTTGTATAAGGTTTGGTATTATAGATATAATAAAGTAAAAACATCCTTATTGATTTTGGCTTAATGTTTCAAAATAAGCATCTTATTCCCTCCCCACTTGCAATAATGAAAAGTGTTCAGCTTCACAAGAATTACTGTATCTTATTTCAGTTGAACCAAGCGAGAACCAAGTATGTTCTGTAAAGTTTAGCCTTTTTAAATAGGTTTACTTATTGTGTGGGCAAATTCATTTATCTTATGTAATTGGAACTAAGGGTAGACATGAATAGAATAATTCGGAATATTTGTGAAGGGGATCTTTCTATTTAAGGGCTTAAATATTACTGAGCATTAGAAAATCTCTCTCTCTCTCTCTCTCTCTCTCTCTCTCTCTCTCTCTCTCTCTCTCTCTCTCTCTCTCTCTCTCTCTCTCTCTCACACACACACACACACACACACACACACACACACACACACACACACACACACACACACACACACACACACACACACACACACACACACACACACACACACACACATATAAAGGTTATATTCACAATAACAAATATACCTATTTCAAATTAAGTTTACTTTGTTTGGAACTTTTCCCAAGGTGTTTATAAGTTTGTCATAACTTCACGTAAAATATGTTTTAGAAATTTTCCTTTGATAATTTTTCCAAAATATTAATATTTTTTATTCTAGTCAAGAATAACTTTGTAGCTTGTTTGCAGTATGAAAGCTCATTTTTGGGTATCAAAACATTAAATGACAAAATTAATATTGAAAGGATCAAATCTCATGTGCACTGGTTTTTAAGCTTTGCATATTCTTTATACAAAAGATATGCGATTAATTGCCTCACATTCTAGTTTAGAATGTAGCTTATATAGTTATACAGTTGTAGTTTGAAACATTTTAAAAATTAAATTTGTATGGAAAAAATTTTATGAAAGGAATAGTGACTGAATTTTTTATATTGAAGCGTTAGTTTTTCCATGATTAACTTGAGAAGGAAAACAGTCGAGGTTTTTTAATCAACATTCTCGTAATATTACTTAAAGTGGATGTTCTAACAGTGTTTTTAATGTCAAACTAAAAGATTGTTCCCGAAAGGTTTGAAGAGGTAGTTATACTTAGGGAAAGGGTTAAGATTAATATTTTTGTACAGAGAATTCTCAGACACATCTGGTTCTTTGAAAGCTTAACTTATGGGATATAGGAAAGAAGGAATTCTACCCAGGGTGCTGCCACAGAGGGAAGAAAATAATCATGTGATTAGTTATTTAGTACAATGGGAGGAATAATTACCTATAGGGAAGCTCAAGAAAAAAAATACTGCAAGATACCGTTCAATGTTGCCACTGTCACGGGTTGGAGTTCTCATGTTTGAGGGTACACTCGAGCAAGTATTGTAGCTTATTTCTCTTCCACTTTTGTTAGTTTTGTTATTTTATAAAGGGAAATATTTATTTTAATGTTACTTTTCTTTAAAATATTTTATTTTTCCCTCCTGGGGCCCTTGGCCTCAAAGCATCCTGCTTTTCCAAATAGGGTTTGTAGCTTAGCAAATAATAATAATAATTTTGAAGTAGGGTATGGTATTTTAAAGGTTATTTCTTGAAAAACCTACCGAAAGTGGTTGTATAGATAAAATTTATTTGCAAATCTGATGAAAATAATTTCATATAAATAAGGGTGCAATTTGAAAATGGTAATTTTAGATTTGTTCACATATAGGTAGCAATGCAGTATATCAAATGCTTAAAACCAGTTGATTTATATATACTAGTTATGTCATTTAAGATTTTATTAGATACAAATATCAATCCTTGAGACGTGAGATTCTTGTATAACTCGTGACTGTGTATTAATTAGAATGATTATTTCAAGTTTTTTGTTGTAAATAATTATCGCTACTTAATAAGATCTACTGTATTCGAATAATTGGTATAGATGATACTTGAAAATACAAGACCCAGGGTTCTGAATGATATTTATGGAACAAAAAGTAAAAATTGCAAATGGTATAACTACATATATTAGATAAGGTATGTGTCCCAGCATTTGGACATCAGTGATTAGCAATATGGATATTACAGGACTACCTTAGTCATATCTTAGCAATTTGTCAGATAATTACTAAGAGTTTATTCATGATATTGAGTGAAAGATATTTGAATCAACTTGACTCTTCAGTTCCAGTTTGGATGGATTGGATTCTAATTTAAATATTTTGACTCAATATAATGAATTAAACCCTTAACAGTTATCTGACTATAATGAACCTTAGATATGACTAAGGTAGTCATTAATGTATATTACTAATCACTGAAGTCCAAATAATGGGATGTCTACCTTTACTTTTGTAATTATACGCATTAGCATAGAGTTGATAGGGAAGCAATGTGGGATGTGATGAGGTTATATGGAGTTGGTGGAAGGTTGTTGCAAGCAGTGAAAAGTTTATACAAAGGTAGTAAAGCATGTGTTAGAATAGGAAATGAAGTGAGTGATTGGTTTCCGGTGAGAGTGGGGCTGAGACAGGGATGTGTGATGTCGCCGTGGTTGTTTAACTTGTATGTTGATGGAGTGGTGAGAGAGGTGAATGCTCGAGTGCTTGGACGAGGATTAAAACTGGTAGGCGCAGAATGACCATGAATGGGAGGTAAATCAGTTGTTGTTTGCGGATGATACTGTTCTGGTAGCAGACACAGAAGAGAAGCTTGACCGACTAGTGACAGAATTTGGAAGGGTGTGTGAGAGAAGGAAGTTGAGAGTTAATGTGGGTAAGAGTAAGGTTATGAGATGTACGAGAAGGGAAGGTGGTGCAAAGGTTGAATGTCATGTTGAATGGAGAGTTACTTGAGGAGGTGGATCAGTTTTAAGTACTTGGGGTCTATTGTTGCAGCAAATGGTGGAGTGGAAGCAGATGTACGTCAGAGAGTGAATGAAGGTTGCAAAGTGTTGGGGGCAGTTAAGGGAGTAGTAAAAAAATAGAGGGTTGGGCATGAATGTAAAGAGAGTTCTATATGAGAAAGTGATTGTACCAACTGTGATGTATGGATCGGAGTCGTGGGGAATGAAAGTGATGGAGAGACAGAAATTGAATGTGTTTGAGATGAAGTGTCTGAGGAGTATGGCTGGTGTATCTCGAGTAGATAGGGTTAGGAACGAAGTGGGTGAGGGAGAGAACGGGTGTAAGAAATGAGTTAGCGGCTAGAGTGGATATGAATGTGTTGAGGTGGTTTGGCCATGTTGAGAGAATGGAAAATGGCTGTCTGCTAAAGAAGGTGATGAATGCAAGAGT
The DNA here is from genome assembly GCF_036898095.1 of Palaemon carinicauda. Classification (NCBI taxonomy): domain Eukaryota; kingdom Metazoa; phylum Arthropoda; class Malacostraca; order Decapoda; family Palaemonidae; genus Palaemon; species Palaemon carinicauda. The sequence continues at coordinate 6,383,558 of NC_090766.1, read as the reverse complement.
TGATGGGAGAAGTACAAGAGGAAGGCCAAGGTTTGGGTGGATGGATGGTGTGAAGAAAGCTCTGGGTGATAGGAGGATAGATGTGAGAGAGGCAAGAGAGCGTGCTAGAAATAGGAATGAATGGCGAGCGATTGTGACGCAGTTCCAGTAGGCCCTGCTGCTTCCTCCGGGGCCTTAGATGACCGCGGAGGGTAGCAGCAGTAGGGGAGTCAGCATTATGAAGCTTCATCTGTGGTGGAAATGTGGGAGGTTGGGCTGTGGCACCCTAGCAGTACCAGCTGAACTCGGTTTGGGTCCCTGATTAGGCTGAAGGAACATAGAGAGTAGAGGTCCCCCTTTTTGTTTTGTTTCATTGTTGGTGTCGGCTACCCCCCCAAAATTGGGGGAAGTGCCTTGGTATATAGATAGATAGATAGAGCATTGTTATGTCCCTTTTTTCATGTTATCATTCAGGACCCTAGTTCTTGTAACTTTTAAGTATTTTTGTCTATACCAATTATTCTAAGTTATGCAATAGACCTTATTCAGTAGCGTCTATTATTTACAATAAAATATTTTTGTAGTGATCATTATAACTTGTCTTGAAAATATTGTTTTGTTGGTATTTGAGTAGGGTAATTAATATATGGCACTCTGCTTTATTTTCAAGAAGAAAATGTCTCTAGTGCTTACTTCCTTTATCATTTTTCTTTTATGTAACAGTGTGAATTCAGAAATAAAATGCATAAAAAAGTTATTACAGTATTTAATTCAGTTAACCTCATATATATATTACAAAGAAAACCTGAAAAAAAGAAAAAAGAAAATGCAGCAAGACAGAGTATTCTCCTTCTATTAAACCTCATATGACTGAGTGTTCTCCTTAAATGGCCCCCCTGCCCTTCTAGTACCAGCAAAATGCCTTATTCCCCCATGAAAAAATGAGCCAAAAGGCTAATGAAATAGTCCTTTCTCCTAACTAGCCACTTGTCCATTAGGACCGTTATTAATCCCCACATACAGAGTTCATTCACTACCCTACTGGGGGATGAGAGCAGCAGTATAATTGTTTGATGAATATAAAGTACGAAGTCAAGATGGCCGAACTGTATCTGTATTTCATGTTGGACCAAAGTCCACTTCTTGAACCAGATCTCTGTCCAGTAGGTTTTTCCTAACTAAAGTCATGATGATATTGCCTTATTTCCATTAGTTGACATTCCTCAAAAGCCTCTTATTCAGTCTTGATATACGGAATTAAAATATTAGGTACATAAGTATACCTAAATTTATTCTTAAACCTGCCAATTAAAACAATATGGCTGAAGAAAAACAAAAATTCATTCAAGACTTTTATTGTAGAAGATTAAATGTCAAACATGAAACAGGTTTCAGTGTAATCAATTTAGTTATATACAATAATTGAAATAAACACTATTTAGTCAATGACATATATCAAATTCATGAAACCCCTTTTTCTGAAAGCTTTAAATGCCTTAGATTCAAAGAAAAGAAGTTTGTCATGCATAAAACTCATGATTCGACCAAGAAAGGCTCTTGGGTGAGTCACCCTTCATATATGACAAAAATCTCGTTTTCTTTGTTTATTCATTTTCTATCTTTTTAACAACTGTACTTGCATTTAAAGCTCAGTATTTGGGGTTACATATTTCATGATTGTGTTAAGTAAGCAGTGCTTTCTCTATTGTTAAGTAAAATTATTAATAAAAAAAAGAAGAAAAAGGAAAGCCCACCAAGGCCATCCCCTGTCCCACCTAGTAACCAGAAACTTTAATGCAAAATTTTCTTCTGAGGCAGCAATGTTACTAGGCCCTTGAATGCTTTCCTTATCCTTCTTTTTTTTTTTTTTTTTTTAATTTTTACAAACAATGATATCAGGATTGTGATTTAATGACTTCAGGAATAGTTTGTAGCTCTCCTGAAGTTGAATGGTAAAGCATTTGTGTCATTATTTACATTACTATAAGGCGGATTCTAGTTATAGTTACAGTACATTAATTCTTTAATGAAATGAAATTATATACTTAGACAAGAAAAACATCATTAATATTTCTAGATTGGAAAATAAATAAAAAATCTAAACGTAGTAAAAGAGTCATTTTCAGGCCTTTGTGCAGTTTCAGAACGATCCATTACTACAGACACCTGAAGCTCACAGAAAGCAGACAAGATTCACAAATGCCAAAGTTGCCTCCCTGTCTCGCCCCATTTAATGCACATGATTGAGTCGGGTAAAAGAGAAGAGATGTGCAAGACTACTGCCCTGACCATCCTTGCTACTTCCCCCAGCAGACAGTCAGATCGGACCGAAGTACGCATTCATCTTACACACGGACACCTGAATCACTTTAGCTGTGTAATAAAGTTCTCAAATGCAAACCCTAGAAAAGGCAATGCTGGAAAGCAAGTTTAACCTGAAACAATTCATATGAATCCTATTAAACTTAAGCCTATAACCAGTACACCAAAAACTATACAATACTCCTAGAAATAAAAGTATGGCTTATACAGATGTAGAATTAAATAAAAGTCAACCCCACAAAATACCATCCTCAACGTTTGCTATCTTCAACTTATAATCCCTTAATGCAGTATACTATCCTCAGCATATAGGTCCTTAATATACTATCATCTTATAGGTATTTATAACCTACTCCTAATCTTATAACCTCTTACAATACTATTCTTAGCTCATAATCCCTTACTACATTACCACAAGCATATACTCCCTTACTAAGGCATCCTCAGCCGATAATCAAAGACGATTCTTTATTATTTAACATGTATTTTACGCAGGTCCTGCGTAACTTAATATATCGCTGCACGTTACGGTCAAAATGGTAATTATCGAGCTGTTTTAAGCAATCAAAATAGTTTGATACCCTCTGGATTTTTATCCTTAACAGACTTTAGATTAACCCAACATGAAACGAGTTTAAAATGAAATTTTAACATCACCAAATGAACTCGGAAACAAGAGACAAGTACAATATTCTCTGCTGAAAACCAGCACATATTAAATTACAGATATGATTTTAATATTGTTTGGAACACGAACGTCTCTGATTTCCTTATACGTTAATTGAAAAAACGTACTAACGAAGGCAAATATATCTTTAGATGATTAAACACCCAATTATCTATAATACCAGCAGTTCACCAACATAATGACATTTAATAATAATGAACTCATTACGCATTTTAATTCAAAATGATAAAAAACTAGAATCGTTTTCATAATAGAGAAACACAGGACCAAGGAATTATAACTTCTATTAAAGTTAATTATTGTTACGAAAATATATATTTGTAAAAGAGCAAAGCATCAAACTCAAATCTCTGAACAAAAAGACAAATTATAATCTTTCATCATTTATTTCTAAGTGACTTATGAAGACGGAAATTTTCTCCTTGATAATTCAGAAAATCATATAATTAATATCTCAAAATTTTAAAATGGAGAAAGAATTTGCTTTTTGAAGATTTTTCTTATATAAATTCATAAAACAAAGTAATCCTTCAAGTTAAATACACAGTTATCTCCAAAAATCTTTATTTAGGCATATACTAAAACTTCAAGTGATTTTTTTTTACTCTAATACATTTTCAAGATTATAACTAGAGGATATTTCAAAAACTTAAAATACCAAATTTTCTATTACCGTATATGCTCTGCTTACTGAAACTTAGGATTCTGCTCTTTGAAAATGCCTTTTTTTGAAGAAACTCTTTTCGATACTAGTTAATGGGGTGACTGGGAGTTGTACTTACTATATGGATATGATATTTTTCTCCTTTTCAGTTAAATGAAATTTCTCATAAGCTATGCTACATAAATTACAACCCAACCTAATTCTACATAAAAAAAAAACCTGCAATCATAATTCATATTTATCTACATAAAAACCTGCAATCATAATTCATATTTATCTACATAACTAAAATGCTGTACCTACAATCCTTTTAATTTGACTTCAAGGAAACACTGGTAAACTATGGACTTCCCTTGTCCCCACTGGGATGTGATCTATTGAAGAGAAATACTCTAAAGAACGAGCTAACTTCTCCATAATATCTCACACCAATCACTACATATCAGCACAACACACTCATTCCTTGCAGTGGAATTCATAACACTTATACTACTATAGTCCATTTCTTTCAGCGAGTCATATTTGCACCGACTCGCATGCCAATTTAGCTAGGAAAAGTTTCCTGATCGCTGATTGAGGGACAAGATAATTCTAACCAATCAGCGACCAGGAAACTTTTCTGAGCTAAAAGGGCACCGTTGTGAGTCGGTGCAAATATGATTGTTAGTAAAAGAAATGGACTATAAGTCCCAACATCAAATATTCGCAAATTCTCATCAATT
>NC_090766.1:6368873-6378683 GCF_036898095.1 Palaemon carinicauda | reverse complement strand
TTGTCAACCAATCAGCGATCCAGGAAACTTTTCCGAGCTAAAAGGGCACCGCTGCGAGTCGGTGCAAATATGATTCGCTAAAAGAAATGGACTATAGTTGTCATATAACTGTCGGGGTTAAGATAAGCTACCATAATAATCAAACCATTTTAAGGAGAGAGAGAGAGAGAGAGAGAGAGAGAGAGAGAGAGAGAGAAGATAAGCTACCATAATAATCAAACCATTTTAAGGAGAGAGAGAGAGAGAGAGAGAGAGAGAGAGAGAGAAGATAAGCTACCATAATAATCAAACCATTTTAAGGAGAGAGAGAGAGAGAGAGAGAGAGAGAGAGAGAAGATAAGCTACCATAATAATCAAACCATTTTAAGAGAGAGAGAGAGAGAGAGAGAGAGAGAGAGAGAGAGAGAAGATAAGCTACCATAATAATCAAACCATTTTAAGGAGAAAGAGAGAGAGAGAGAGCGAGAGAGAGAGAGAGAGAGAGAGAGCGAGAGAGAGAGAGAGAGAGAGAGAGAGAGAGAGAAGATAAGCTACCATAATAATCAAACCATTTTAAAGAGAGAGAGAGAGAGAGAGAGAGAGAGAGAGAAGATAAGCTACCATAATAATCAAACCATTTTAAAGAGAGAGAGAGAGAGAGAGAGAGAGAGAGAGAGAGAGAAGCTACCATAATAATCAAACCATTTTAAGGAGAAAGAGAGAGAGAGAGAGAGCGAGAGAGAGAGAGAGAGAGAGAGAGAGAGAGAGAAGATAAGCTACCATAATAATCAAACCATTTTAAAGAGAGAGAGAGAGAGAGAGAGAGAGAGAGAGAGAAGATAAGCTACCATAATAATCAAAACCATTTTAAAGAGAGAGAGAGAGAGAGAGAGAGAGAGAGAGAGAGAGAGAAGATAAGCTACCATAATAATCAAACCATTTTAAAGAGAGAGAGAGAGAGAGAGAGAGAGAGAGAGAGAGAGAGAAGATAAGCTACCATAATAATCAAACCATTTTAAAGAGAGAGAGAGAGAGAGGAGAGAGAGAGAGAGAGAGAGAGAGCTATGTACCTGACTTATAAACTGATCCTCGACAGGTGCTGCCCTTCGCTGATAGCGTCTCATCAGGAAAGCAATGAGCACGGCAGTGCTCACAACATACACCACGACGAAGCCCAACATGGCCTCGACTCCAAAGGGCACCAGGTCGTAATGCAGAGCGAGGAGACACATGATGGAGGGCGTCAAGCTGACGAAGATCACTGTCATTGCCCCTAAGAATCGGCCTAGGCTCGGAGGCTGCAAATCGGTAGCTTTCATTTTTCCTTCGAGCTACGCAACAATGAAAGTTTGACAACACTGATGCTACTGCAAGTTTGAGCTATTCTCAGAGAGTGTGCGTGCGTACGTGTGACTTGAGGGCAGTTTGGGGGAGGTGGGGGTCTAATCTAGACCCTGGGTCTAGGAGGTGGGGCTCTACTCTAGACCCTGGGTCTAATCAATTGTGAAAGAAATCAGTGAAATTATAGTCCTAAATACTGGAAGAATCTTTCGGCTCTTTATCTTATCTGCCAACTTTAGACAGATAATGCTTTAAGCATGGTTCGTGGGGTATGAACTTAAGTACTTTCAAAATGCACAGTATATATATTAAAAAAATTGTTCTCTCATTTCCAATCAGTACAGCTTAACAGTTTCGAATAGCCTACACAGTCCCCGAAAGTGAAGTAACTGTTTGAATTAGTTTTCGATCTATATATCTGGTAATCCAAGCTTGGCTTTCATACAAAACACTGATGTGAAAATTATTGATAATACACATGAAGAAATAATCTCTTCATTTACAACAAATATTAGTAAGAGTAGATACGCAAAAGACACAATTGTAGCGATTTTCTTCAAACACTTTCGTTAAGCAAGAAAATCAAGATGTGGAACTTTTCACAAAATTCCAGGAGATATAACACAACGATGGCTAAATAGAAACTATACAAAGATCATATATTTTTCTTTTAGACTAACCATCTATAAATCCGAGGCAATTATTTTCAGATACAATTTTGAAATATGCCTTATTTAATCGCTAGCAGAATTAATTTACTTGACCTGTAGTTTTTCAAAGTCTATTACTAATTACAAATTATTTCCGGAATATTTTACCATTTTCCATATTACACCATTCTCATATACTATTCTCCATATTACACCATTCTCATATTATACTATTTTCCATATTACACCATTCTCATATTTTACTACTCTCCATATTACACCATTCTCATATTATACAATTCTCCATATTACACCATTCTCATATACTATTCTCCATATGACACCATTCTCATATTGTAATATTCTCCATATGACACCATTCTCATATTATACTATTCTCCACATTACACCTATACTATTTTCCATATTACACCATTCTCATATTATACTATTTTCCACATTACATCATTCTCATATTTTACTATTTTCCATATTACACCATTCTCATATTATACAATTCTCCACATTACACCATTCTCATATACTATTCTGCGTACTACACCATTCTCATATACTATTTTCCATATTACACCATTCTCATATACTATTTTCCATATTACACCATTCTCATATTATACTATTCTCCATATTACACCAACTCTCATATTATACTATTCTCCATATTACACCAACTCTCATATTATACTATTCTCCATATTACACCAACTCTCATATTATACTATTCTCCATATTACACCAACTCTCATATTATACTATTCTCCATATTACACCAACTCTCATATTATACTATTTTCCATATTACACCATTCTCATATTATACTATTCTCCATATTACACCAACTCTCATATTATACTATTCTCCATATTACACCAACTCTCATATTATACTATTCTCCATACTACACCATTCTCACATTTTACTATTCTCCATATTACACCATTCTCATATTATACTATTCTCCATATTACACCAACTCTCACATTATACTATTCTCCATATTACACCATTCTCGCTATACTCCCATTCGCTTCAGATGTGTTAAATGCCACTAGCCACAAGAAATACTGTCATGCCATGTTGCAACAGTAAACATTAGGCGACGATCAGCTGTTCCAGTTGCCAATTACCGATTAAATGAGGCAAAAAAACCGAAACGTTCTGATCAGTTTTAAATATTGCAGATAAAAACAAGATAAGAAGTCTGCATTGTTTTTAGCAGATTAAGACATCCAAACTATTAATAATCACTGAAAACAGGATTAATATCAAGTGCAAGCACTTTAAAAGCAAATATAGTATTCAGGAAAAAAAATATGTTGGAATGATAAGCATGTTCAATTCAAAAGCATTAGTCCCATAAAAAATCGTTCCAACAGATATACAGTTATTTATGTAAAGAACAATATAATAACTTGAATAAATATATACAGTACTGCGCCCTAAATTGAGAGCTATATAAGTTCAAGGCTAAGTCCACTAGGGGAATGTGTTCTCATAAGCCAAAGTTGAGTCATGGTAAGTTTTTAGAAAACTACCAGATATCACCTTGTGGCAATTACCACATGCTACTTCGCCCAGAACAGTTAGGAATGTATTGTTAACAATATTTTGAAAACCAATTCATAACACTTTAATAACACTTCATGTGATAGTGAGTACAATTTACGTGCGCAGAGAGAGAGAGAGAGAGAGAGAGAGAGAGAGAGAGAGATAAACTAGTACATAATGCTTTCTACCAAGCAAACTAATTATGATTGTGCGTATTAAAGTGTTGCCAGATTTCCACAAAGTATTTTACAGTGGTGTCAGATTTCCACAGAGTACTTCACAGTGTTGCCATATTTCTACAAAGAATTTTACAGTGTTGCCAGATTTCCAAAATGTGAACAATCTTTAGCCAACACTGAATAACTTAAAACATTTAATATATAAAAATTTACATAATAAATATAAAAAAATTTAAAATCTGTAATCACTGGTGTGTGAATGTATATTTGCATGAAATATGTAAAGAAAAATAAACTAATCGTTAAATTTGTTTACATTTCTATACTTGTTTGATAATAGATATGAGATGTTTGCAAATATGAAATTTAATTAAAAGTATTATATTATCAATCATTATTATATATTCATTAAATTCATTACTAAATGTATCTTGTTATTTTGAATATGTATATAAAAAAACTAAGACATATCACATTAATGATAATCACACACACACACACACACACACACACATATATATATATATATATAATAGGTAGATATAAATTGAAATCTTTCCGACAAAAAAGGAAAAATATAGAACCAATAATTATAACAAAATTATTTTGTATCAGTGTAATGATAAAACAGTATTTTATATATCTTTCTAAATAAAATATATAACGCATCAATTTTTCCCATTATAATTTTCAGTAGAAAATATTACAAAAAGTTACCAAAATATATTTTCTTCACTATATTTTGAATTTTCGTTTATGAAATAAAATGAACGAATATTGATATAAAATTCTAAAATATTATAAATTTTCCTATACAAAAGAAAAAAAATCAAAATTGAAAAAAATCAAAACCTACAATATTTTGAATTTTCTTTTATGAAATAAAATTAACGAATATTGATATGAAATTCCAATATAATAACTAATATATTTTCCCATAAAAAAGAAAAGAAAACTCGAAATTGAAAAAACTCAAAACCTCAAAATTTAGTATGAAAAAGCCTCTAAAATTATAACCACCAATGTCATAAGACTAAATAAATTCCAAAAAATTTGAATTTTTTAATAAGTAACCATCCTAAAATGACAGATTCAAAGACAAGAAAGTTCCTACAAAATACGTTTTTTCTATCATTATTTTAATTGATATGTAAAAACTATGTGAAAATATTTCAACTATACATTTTTACTTTAATAAAAAATAATTAACTTTTTAAAGAACATAATAATATTCTCATCAATACGATTTAAGACCTGAGATTGACATTGAGGAATTCTCCCATTAAGACCATTAAAAGGGTATTATTATTATTATTATTATTATTATCATTATTATTATTATTATTGTCTTCATTACTATTATCATTATTATTATTATTATTATTATTACTATTATTATCATCATCATCGTCATTATTATAATAATAATAATAATAATAATAATAATAATTATTATTATCCTTATTATCATTTTATTATTACAATTACTATTACTAGCTAAGCTCCAACCCTAGTTGCAAAACCAGGATTCTATAAGCCAAAGGGCTCCAACAGGGAAAATAGCCCAGTGAGAAAAGGAAATAAGGAAAAAAAAACTACAAAAGTAGTAATGAATAATTAAAAAAAAATATTTTAAGAACAGTAACATTAAAATAGATCTTTCACATATAAACTATATAAACAGTCTGTTCTTTGTTCATCTGTTCAATTTTCTTTTAAAGGGATGTTGAACACGAGATGTTATCATTCATACTGTGCATGTAAAACCGAGTCACATCCCCGAGTTACATCCGGTATGACGAAATCAAAAGTTATGTCTTAATATTTCTCAACTCAGGCGATTTTGCATAGATACAGGTCCATAATTCGTTCTGAGTTCCTTATACATCATGAATATGAAAACAAAACAAATGAATTAAATCGATAAAGAAATGAATAAACTATAGTCAATTCTTTTTAGTGAGGCAGATTTGCACCGACTCGCAGAGGTGCCCTTTTAGCTCGGAAAAGTTTCCCGCACGCTGATTGGTTGGACAAGATAATTCTAACCAATCAGGTAACAGGTAACTTTTCCAAGCTAAAAGGGCACCAATGCGAGTCAGTGCAAATGCGTCTCAATAAAAAAAATTGAGTATAGATGGGCACTCAGTAGAGCGCAGACCTCCACCGCGGCTGCTTATATTTCAACCTTCTGCTCGACCTGAACATGTATTAAAAGCCGTGGATTTCTCGACCTTGACCTTTGACCTTAACATGTATTAACTGGGGTGGATTTCTCGACTTTTTGCTAGACCTTGACCTTTGACCTTAACATGTATTAACTGGCGTGGATTTCTCGACCTTTTGCTCGACCTTGACCTTTGCCCTTAACATGTATTAACTGGCGTGGATTTCTCGACTTTTTGCTCGACCTTGACCTTTGACCTTAACATTTATTAACTGGCGTGGATATCTCGACCTTGACCTTTGACTTTAACATGTATTAACTGGCGTCGATTCTCATACACTCAAATATGAACCAAGTTTGAAGTCTCTGTGACAACGATGTCCAAACTTATGGCTAATTACGTGAATTGGACATTTTAGTTGACCGTGACCTTGACCCTACAAAATTTAATAATTACCATTTTTTTACATATCAGTTAATCCCTGCAAGTTTCATTACTCTACGATTGAAATTGTGGCCAGGAAGCTGTTCATAAACAAACACACACATACACATAGGGGCGAAAACATAACATTCTTCTAACTTCGTTGGCGAAAAAAAAGCTGAATTAAACAATGAATAAATTTTTTTTTGTTGGTTTTTCACTTGTTTGAAGGAATCATAACGTTTGCCAAAACAACTGATACAGAATTGTGCAACAATAAGCTCTTATCACTGATATCATTATTATCATTACAAGTATTATTATCACTTGCTAAGCTACAACCCTAGTTGGAAAAGCAGAATGCTATTAGCCCGAGGGCTCCAACGAGGAAAATAGCCCAGTGAGGAAAGGAAACAAGGAAACTACAAGAAAAGTAATTAACCATATAAAATATTTTAAGAACAGTAACATTGAAATAAATATTTCATATATAAACAATAAAAACTTAAAAAATTTTTTTACATTAATATCATTAAAGAATCTTACCAATATTTGATTCGTATATAAAGTTATAAGAACACAACTGTTTACCTCCACAAAGGTTAAATAGTATTTACATTTGTGACGCAGTTCCGGTAGGCCCTGCTGCTTCCTCTGGTGCCTTAGATGACCGCGGAGGTAGCAGCAGTAGGGGATTCAGCGTTATGAAGCTTCATCTGTGGTGGATAATGTGGGAGGTTGGGCTGTGGCACCCTAGCAGTACCAGCTGAACTCGGTTGAGTCCCTGGTTAGGCTGAAGGAACGTAGAGAGTAGAGGTCCCCTTTTTGTTTTGTTTCATTGTTGATGTCGGCTACCCCCCAAAATTGGGGGAAGTGCCTTTGGTATATGTATTTATGTACATTTGTACACCGATAGACGAATACAATCAGATCATAAGTTTTAGAGTAAAGAACTTGAGGGTACACTCGGGCACACTATTCTATCCAATCTCTCTTCCTCTTTAGCTAAAGTTTTTATAGCTTATATAGGAAGTGTTTATTTGAATGTTGTTACTGTTCTTAAAGTATTTTATTATTTTCTTGTTTCCTTTCCTCACTGGGCTGTTATCCCTCTTGGGGCCCCTGGACTTATAGCATCCTGTTTTTCCACTTAGGGTTGTAGCTTAGCAAGTAGTAGTAATAATAATAATAATAATAATAATATGAGAATACTAATCAGTATACACGAAAGTATTTTGGAAAATTGGTTTTGAATGTATCGACTTTGTCTTAAAATGATATATATATATATATATATATATATATATATTTATAAATTCAATTATTTTTCTTTCATTGTCGCTAAGACGTAACTTGTAACAGAACAGATACCACCGAAATAGAACGAGATAACTATGATTGCAACAAATATTTTTTTTTTTCACATAATTCATTAAATACCTTGAAATATATCCCAATTCTAATCCAAAAAATAATTATAATCATTTGTACCGTTCAAACACTACCACCATTTAACTAAAATATTAAAGTTCTATAATCGGTAGAAATTCTTTAATTTTTTCTCCATGTTCTGTTCACGGGTGTTATGGATACCCCCCAATAATAGTTACAGGACATGAATATGAAAACTGGTTCTCTTCTTCACCAAGAGAAGAAACAAGTTGGTGCATGTTCAGATATTGCGTCATCTTTAGTCAGCAACAACTCGGGACAAACGGAAACGATGCATCAGGTCTAGAAACTCTATTATTATCATTATTAATATTATTATTATTACTTGCTAAGCTATAACCCTTGTTGGAAAAGAAGGATGCTATAAGACAAGGGGCTCCAACAGGGAAATAGCCCAGTGAGGAAGGGAAACAAGGAAAAATGTAATATTTTAGGAAGAGTAACATAAAAATAAATATCTCCTACTGGTCTCCAACAGAGAAAATAGCCCAGCGAGGAAAGGAAATCTAAGGAATAATAAAATATTTTAGGACGAGTAACATTAAAATGAATATCTCCTATAGGGCTCCAACAGAGAAAATAGCCCAGTGAGGAAAGGAAACTTAAGGAAAAATAAAATTTCTTAAAAAGAGTAATATTAAAATAAATCTCTCCTATAGGGGCTCCAACAGGGAAAATAGTCCAGTGAGGAAAGCAAACAAGGAAAAATGAAATATTTTAAGAACAACACCACCTAAACAAATATTTCCTATATAAACTAAAACAACTTTAACAAAACAAGAGGAAGAGAAATAAGAGAGCATAGTGTGCCCGAGTGTACCCTCAAGCATCTTGTTTTGTTCTAGTTTTTATAGATTATATAGGAAATATTTATTCTTATGTTGTTACTGTTCTTAAAATATATAATTTTTCCTTGTTTCCTTTCCTCACTGGGCTATTTTTCCCTGTTGGAGCCCCTGGGCTTATAGCATCCCACTTTTCCAACTAGGATTGTAGCTTAACAAGTAATAATAATAATAATAATAATAATAATGATAATAATAATAATCAAGTCTAGATTGCAATAGAAGACTTCCTCACTGGGCTATTTTTCCTGTTGGAGCCCCTGGGCTTATAGCATCCCACTTTTCCAACTAGGATTGTAGCTTAGCAAGTAATAATAATAGTAATAATAATAATAATCAGGTCTAGATTGCAATAGAAGACTTCCTTACTGGGCTATTTTTCCTGTTGGAGCCCCTGGGCTTATAGCATCCCACTTTTCCAACTAGGATTGTAGCTTAGCAAGTAATAATAATAGTAATAATAATAATAATCAGGTCTAGATTGCAATAGAAGACTTCCTTACTGGGCTATTTTTCCTGTTGGAGCCCCTGGGCTTATAGCATCCCACTTTTCCAACTAGGATTGTAGCTTAGCAAGTAATAATAATAGTAATAATAATAATAATCAGGTCTAGATTGCAATAGAAGACTTCCTTACTGGGCTATTTTTCCTGTTGGAGCCCCTGGGCTTATAGCATCCCACTTTTCCAACTAGGATTGTAGCTTAGCAAGTAATAATAATAGTAATAATAATAATAATCAGGTCTAGATTGCAATAGAAGACTTCCTTACTGGGCTATTTTTCCTGTTGGAGCCCCTGGGCTTATAGCATCCCACTTTTCCAACTAGGATTGTAGCTTAGCAAGTAATAATAATAGCAATAATAATAATAATAATAATAATAATAATAATCAGGTCTAGATTGCAATAGAAGAGTTGCTCTAGAAACATCTATGGCGTGACCGAAGAGGATGTTATAAAAGACACCAATAAGGATGTAGGATATGAAAAAAATCTTTATAATGTAAAGTTTACTGTATAAATAAAGAGGAATAATATACAGTAGTAAAGAACCCGAATAAGTTTCCGCATGAAGTCTCTCGCCTTTATCTCACACAACAAACTCTTATCTCCATTTCCTGGACCATTCGCCCGTGAGAGAGAGAGAGAGAGAGAGAGAGAGAGAGAGAGAGAGTTATAACATATACAAACTAAACAAAAGAA
>NC_090766.1:6351373-6363873 GCF_036898095.1 Palaemon carinicauda | reverse complement strand
AAATAGCCCAGTGAGGAGAGGAAATAAGGAAATAATCTACGAGATGTTTAAGAATGATATCATTAAAATAAATATTTCATATATGTATAAACTACAAAAAGTTCAAGATAACAAGAGGAAGAGAATTAAGATAGAATAGAGTGCCCGAGTAGTACCCTCAAGCAAGGAACTCCAACCCAAGACAGTGGAAGACCATGGTACAGATGCTATGGCACTACCCAAGACTAGAGAACAATGGTTTGTTTTGGGACCGTCCTTCTAGAAGAGCTGCTTACCATAGCTAAAGAGTCTCTTCTGCCCTTACCATGAGGAAAGTACCCACTGAACTATTACATTGCAGTAGTTAACCCCTTAAGCGAAGAATTGTTTGGTAATCTCAGCGTTGTCAGGTGTATGAGGACAGTGGAGAATGTGCAAAGAATATGCCAGACTATTCGGTGTATGTGTAACCAGAGAGAGTGATCCAATGTAGTACTGTCTGGCCAGTCAAAGGACCCAATAACTCTATTATTATTATTATTATTATTATTATTATTATTATTATTATTATTATTAGCCAAGCTACAACCCTAGTTGGAAAAGCAAGATGCTATAAGCCCAAGGGCTCCAACAGGGAAAAATAGCCCAGTGAGGAGAGGAAATAAGGAAATAAATAAATGATGAGAATAAATTAACAATCTATCATTCTAAAAACAGTAACAGCGTCAAAACAGATAAGTCCTATATAAACTATTAACGACGTCAAAAACAGATATGTCCTATATAAACTATTAACAACGTCAAAAACAGATATGGCCTATATAAACTATTAACAACGTCAAAAACAGATATGGCCTATATAAACTATTAACAACGTCAAAAACAGATATGGCCTATATAAACTATTAACAACGTCAAAAACAGATATGGCCTATATAAACTATTAACAACGTCAAAAACAGATATGGCCTATATAAACTATTAACAACGTCAAAAACAGATATTTCCTATATAAACTATTAACAACGTCAAAAACAGGTATGTCTTATATAAACAATAAAAAGACTCATGTCAGCCTGGTCAACATAAAAACATTTGCTCCAACTTTGAACTTTTGAAGTTCTACTGATTCAACTACCCGATTAGGAAGATCATTCCACAATAGCAACATTAATACATCAACGTGTACTGTAAGGCTCACTGTTAGCACTAAGAAGTATTCTGTAATTTTGTTTATATTTTTATTAATTAAAAACTGAAATAGTGGAAAATATTTTGTGATTAAAATTCAAATTACGATAGAATTATTTTTCAACCAATGTGTCATGATAAGAGTAAAAAAGATACACCATGAGGCTCAATACTACACAGTATTCTAGAAGTTTTATTCCAGCTGTTACCAAGCTGTGGAATGATCTTCCCAATCGGGTAGTTGAATCAGTAGAATTTCAAAAGTTCAAAGTTGGAGCAAATGTTTTTATGTTGACCAGGCTGACAGGAGTCTTTTTATAGTTTATATATGACATATCTGTTTTTGACGTTGTTAATAGTTTATATAGGACATGTCTGTTTTGACGCTGTTACTGTTTTTAGAATGATATATTGTTAATTTACTCTTATCATTTATTTATTTCCTTATTTCCTTTCCTCACAGGGCTATTTTACCCTGTTGGAGCCCTTGGGCTTATAGCATCTAGCTTTTCCAACTAAGGTTGTTGCTTGGCTAGTAATAATAATAATAATAATAATAATAATAATAATAATAATAATAATATTATCATTATTATTATTATTAATTACTAGGCTACAACTCTAGTTAGAAAAGCAAGATGCTACAAGCCCAAGTTCCCAACAGGGAAAAAATGGCCCAGTGAGGAAGGGAAACAAGGAAAAATAAAATATCTTGAAAACATTAACAACATTAAAGTAAGTATATCCCATATAAACTAGAAAAACTTTAACAAAACAAGAAGAGAAATTAGATAGAATAGAGTTGTAATAATCTTTTTGTTCGGACATAAATCAACATAAAACCATTTAACCTTTTTTTTGAGAAACATAGGTTTTATAATATATAAATTTCTATATATCACGGATTTATACCTCAATTTATTTATTTTAATTCGTTATATTTAATATATATTTTATTTCATATTAATATTTTTTCTTCTCGATGTTAATCAAACCAGCTCTAAAGGAGTTGACTTTTAGTCATTGGACTAATTAATTGCCTCCTTTCAATAATAATAATAATAATAATAATAATAATAATTATAATAATAATAATGATAATAATAATAATAATAATAATAATAACAATTATAATAATAATAATAATAATAATAATAATAATAACAATAATAATAATAGTAACAATCATAATAATAATAATAACAATCATAATAATAACAATAATAATAATAACAATAATAATAACAACAACAACAACAACAACAACAACAACAATAATAATAATAATAATAATAATAATAATAATAATAAAACATCAAAATAAATTTAAAATTTTTAATAAACGAAAAACATCAAAATAAATTTTAAAATTTTTAATAAACGAAAATCATCAAAATAAATTAAAAATTTTAATAAACGAAAAACATCAAAATAAATTTAAAATTTTTAATAAACGAAAAACATCAAAATAAACTTAATATTTTCCTATAAAAAAAAAACATGAAAATAAACTTAAAATCTTTATATAAACTTGAGTTTTACCGCAAACGCGCGCATGAATATCACCAGTAAAGCTAGATGTATGAACACATTAAAGTCACAATTTCAGGGTCCCGCATAATTGACACTTTCCACACCATAATTATACTTACACGACTTTTTGCCACGAATTTGTCGTGGCAAATCGTGACATTTTGTGGCACGAACTGGAGAAAAAAAAACTCAGAATCACAGCTGACCTGTCCACATTGACACGAACTGGCACGATGAGTTCACGCATAGTTTGCGCATAGTTTACGCACTTCCCGCATCATCCAGACGAGTTCACGAACAGTTCGCGCATAGTTCACGACCTGGTCACGAAATTTTGTCATGACCAAAATTTTGAACATTTCAAAATTCTCGTCACATGCCACGATGTCACGACGGGTTTATGAACACTTCACGCCAGTTCACGCCGAGTTCACGTAAGTTCACGACTCGAGTCGTGACAATGCGTGCCACAAATTCGTGCAAGTGTCAGCTTGGCTTAACTTACCTACAACCTAAGTTAAAAAAGCTGTATACTAAAAGCACCAGCCACCCGTTGAGATACTGCCTCCAGAGAGTTATTGGATCCTTTGACTAGCCAGACAGTACAAAATTAGACCGTTCACTCTGGTTACGACTCATTTCCTTTTTGTCTACACATACGCCGAATAGTCTGGCCTATTCTTTATAAATTCTCCTCTGTCCTCATACACCTGACAACACTGAGATTACCAAACAATTATTCTTCGCTCAATGGGTTAACTACTGCAACATAATTGTTCAGTGGCTACTTTCCTCTTGGTAAGGGTAGAAGAGACTCTTTAGCTATGGTAAGCAGCTCTTCTAGGGGAAGGACACTCCAAAATCAAACCATTGTTCTCTAGTCTTGGGCAATGCCATGGCCTCTGTACCATGGTCTTTCACTGTCTTGTGGTAGAGTTCTCTTGCTTGAGGGCATACTATTCTATCTTGTTTCTCTTCCTCTTGTTTTTTTTTTAAGCTTTTATAGTTTATATATGAAAGATTTATTTTAATGTTACTGTTCTTATAATATTTTATTCTAATTGTTAATTACTTCTCTTGTAGTTTCCTTATTTCCTTTCCTCACTGGGCTATTTGCACTTTTGGAGCCCTTGTATGTATAGCATTCTGCTTTTCCAACTAAGGTTATAGCTTAGCAAATAATAATATTAATAATAACAACAACAACAACAATAATAATAACAACAACAACAACAACAACAACAACAACAACAACAACAACAACAACAACAACAATAATAATAATAACAATTCTATATGAGAAGCAATAAAAATATATATATCTTAAGATCAATATCAACGTTAAAATAGATGTCAAATATAAACTATAAGGACGACTCATATCAGCCTGTTCAACATAAAAACATTCAGTGCAAGTTTAAACTTCTGAAGTCCGAAGCTAAAAAACTAGCACGGAAAACGTCTGGCTGCATTTAACCCTCAAGACACAGCTAATAAATAAATTTATAAAAAGTGCTAGACAAAAGGTCAAATATTTCAAACAATTTCCAATAAACCTATATACAGAGGTACAGATGAACACAGGAATTCTTCACACACCCCATTCTAAGAAAGTGTACCCTGTCACATCCTTACTGCGCGAGGAGTAACCAACCAGCTATATTCAATTCATTTTAGTGAGGCAGATTTGCACGGACTCGCAGGGGTGCCCTTTTAGCTCGGAAAATTTTCCTGCTCGCTGATTGGTTGGACAAAATAATTCTAACCAATCACATAGCAGGAAACCTTTCCGAGCTAAAAAGCCACCGCAGCGAGTCAGTGCAAATGCGCCTCATTAAAAAAATTGAGTATAGTGTAGGGAAAGATAGCATAGGCGACACAGAAATCGTCTCAGAACAAGGTGCTCTTCCTCAAAATGAGGTGTCAGAAATTCCTGAGTCAAACTGTACGTACTTCCTTCACAAATTGCAAAAATGCTTTAAGCCTCGAAGTGATGTCCGTAAATTTATTGCCCCATGCAATTTTATCATTGTTTGCAAAATGTCTATTTCATACATTCAACAATCAATTAATTTAGTATTGTCCCTTTCTATAAGTTCTCTTGCTTATCCACCAATACTCTCAAAAGTACTTGTAGTATATTTTTTTTTGTCCTTCACTTATCAACTGCCCCCCCTCTCTCTCTCTCTCTCTCTCTCTCTCTCTCTACATATATATATATATATATATATACCATCCCTACCCTTAAATATAAAATAAAACAATTGGTATCAAAGCTTTTACTGTTACAAGACACTATTAATTCAGCCTCAACAGTGTCCTTTCATCCTATAATACTCTGCACCATAAAATAATATGTTTATTTTCATACTTATTATTTATACTGGAACTTCGTAAGTTCAAAATTGCAGCAAATATTTTCATGTTGAACAGGCTGACATAAGCCTCTTTTTTATAGTTTGTTTATGAAAAATTTGTTTTAATGTTGTTAGTGTTCTTAAAATATTTGATTTTTATTGTTCATTACTTCTCTTGTAGTTTACTTATTTTCTTTTCTCCCGGGGCCCTTGGGCTTATAGCATCCTGCTTTTCCAACTAGGACTGTAGCTTAGCTAGTAATAATAATAATAATAATAATAATAATAATAATAATAATAATAATAATAATAATAATAATATTAATAATAATAATAATAATAATATTAATAATACTAATAATAACAGTAATAATAATAATAGTAGTAATAATTATATCAATAATAATAATAATAACAACAACAACAACAATAATAATAATAACAACAACAACAATAATAATAATATTAATATTAATAATAATTACAATAATAGCAATAATAATAATAATAATAATAATATTAATAATTACAATAGTAATAATAATAATAACAATAATAATAATAATCATAATAATTACAATAATAATAATAATAATAATAATAATAATAATAATAATAATAATAATAAGTTGGTAATTTAAATACTAAGAGTAGTTTCCAGAGTTAAGCGGAACTATATTTTGAGGACGCATTTTAGACAAATCATAAATTGTGAACTTACGAGTTAGTTGACTGACTAGTATCAATAAATCAATTCTCCTTCTCCCTTCATACCAAAAATATATTTATATATCATTAAAATACGCCAAATACTGTTGATTTTTTTTTTCAAAAAGGTTAGTATTTACATTTTCTATAATACAAACGAGAAATCCTGCCATATACAATGGGTTGTGGTGGCCGATGCGGTAACGTCCCTGACTGGTGAACCCCAGACTGGGGTTCGAGTCCCGCTCAAACTGAGTTAGTTTCTTTGGTCGCTGCAATCTCACCATCCTTGTGAGCTAAGGATGGGGGGGGGGGGGAGTTTGGGGGAGCCCATGGGTCTATCTGCTGAGTCACCAGCATCCATTGCCTGGCCCTAGCTTGGGTGGAGAGGGGGCTTGGGCGCTGATCATATGTGTATTTTGTAAGTCTCTAGGGCATTGTCCAGCTTGACAAGGCAATGCCACTGTCCTTTGCCCCTGCCATTCATGAGCAACCTTCAAACCTTTAAACTGGCCCAAAAATAAATCAACTAGCAAACGCGGTTGCGAGTTTCATGGTAAAAATAACAAAAATCCCTCCTAGTTTAAATAGAAAATCCTTTCCGGGTAAATTTACAAACACAATTTAATCTAATAATAACCGACAAAATTCATCCGTAGTTAACTAGGAAAGCCCATCATTATTTAATTGGCAAAATCTGTAATTCACTGGTTAAGTCCACTAAGGGTTAGGTGGAAAAATCCATACCGGGTTGAATTGGTGAAATCTGATAATGGGCAAAATTCCCCTAAATTAACCTTCAAGTTACATTGGTGGTTAACTGGTAAAATCTGCCCTAGGATTCTTGGCAAAATCTGCCCTAGGATTCTTGGCAAAATCTGCCCTAGGAGTCTTGGCAAAATCTGACCCAGGAGTCTTGGCAAAATCTGACCTAGGATTCTTGGCAAAATTATATTGTGTTAAAAAGCCTAATCCACCTTAGGGTAACTGGGTAAATCCAACCTGGGTAAACTGGTAAAATTCACCCTGGGTTAAAAAAAAACCATTAATGCCCAGAGTTACACTGGTAAAACTCACCCAGGTAGCTAGTAAAAATTCACTCTGGGTTAACAGGTAAAAACCACCAGGGTAACTGGTAAAAAGTAACCCTGGGTTAACTGGTAAAACACTCAAGGGTAACAGGTAAAAATTCACTATGGGTTATGGGTTAACTGGTAAGACCCACGAGGGTAACTGGTGAAAATTCACACTGGGTTGACAGGTAAAACCCACCAGGGTAACTAGTAAAAAATTCACCCAGCCTTTACTGGTAAAACCCAGAAGGCTAACTAGTAAAAATTCACCCTGGGTTAACTGGTAAAACCAATGCGAGTAACTGGTAAAATTGACACTGGGTTAACTGGTAAAACCCACCTGGGTAACTGGAATTCACACTGGGTTAACTGGTAAAACCCACCAGAGTATCTAGTAAGAATCCGCCCTGAGTTAACTGGTAAAACCCAACAGGGTAATAGGTAAAAAATTCGACCTGGGTTAACGGGTAAAACCCATCAGGATAACTGGTAAACCCACCAGGGTAACAGGTGAAAATTCACCCAGGGTAACTAGCAAAAATTCATCCTGGGTTAACTGGTAAAACCCACAAGGGTAACTAGTAAAAATTCATCCTGGGTTAACTGGTAAAACCCACCTGGGTAACTGGTAAAAAAAATCACCCTGGGTTAACTGGTAAAACATATCAGGGTAACTGGCAAAAATTCACCCTTAGTTAACTGGTAAAACCCACAGGTTAATAGGTAAAAATTTCAACCTGGGTTAACGGATAAAACACACCGGGTAACTAGTAAAAATTCACCCTGGGTTAACTGGTAAAACACACCAGTGTAACCAGTAAAAATTCACCCTGGGTTAACTGGTAAAACCCACCAGGGTAACCTGTAAAAATTCACCCTGGGTTAACTGGTAAAACCCACCAGGGTAACAGGAAAAAATCCCGCCCTGGGTTAACTGATAAATTCATTTCTGGTTTAAGTAAGCAAACCTCTTCCTTAGTGACTTTTACTTCCAGATATCCCTAACTTTTCTGAAATTTCAATCGAAACTACTATTTTTTTTTTTTTTTTTTTTTTTGAGAAAAGGTTGTTTACCATATACCGAAAAAAATAATTTTTGAGACGCTTGGGTAATAATGACGTGCCAAACTAAGTCTGATTAACATTATTGTACCACCTTATAGATTTTTTTTTTTAGTCTGCATAATTTTTAAAAATTGAGGTTTTTACATAATTCCATTTGAAACATTTTCCATACAGTATATTTTCAAAATATGTTTTTTTTTCACATAACTACATATTTAAATAATGTTTTTAAACAGTTAATTTATTCTCATCATTTATTTATTTCCTTATTTCCTTTCCTCACTGGGCTATTTTTCCCTGTTGGAGCCCTTGGGCTTATAGCATCTTGCTTTTCCAACCAGGATTGTAGCTTGGCTAATAATAATAATAATAATAATAATAATAATAATAATAATAATAATAATAATAATAGAGTGATTATTCAAACGTGAATTAGCAACGTATGTATTATCGGAAAAAAAAATCAAGATAATCTTATCTAATAAATTGATTTGCATATAATTCTACCGACATCATTTTCCAACTAATTATAACTTATTTATTGATTTTAAACTTAATTTGACTAACCACATTTTTCATTTGATCAATATAATAATATACCCAATAATACTAATATACAAATTATTATTGTTATGATTATTATTATTATTATTATTATTATTATTATTATTTTTATTATTATTATTATTAGTAGTAGTAGTAGTAGTAGTACTTGCTAGAATACAACTCTAGTTGGAAAAGCAGGATGCTATAAGCCCAGGGGCTCCAACAGAAAAAATAGCTCAGTGAGGAAAGGAAACAAGGAAAAATAGAATATCTAAGAAGAGCAACAATATTAAAATGAATATCACTTTATAAACTATAAAAACTTTAACAAAACCAGAGGAAGAGAAGTAAGATATAAGATAGACCAGTGTGCCCGAGTGTACCCTCAAGCAAGAGAATCGTCACAAACCGCTTCATAAATAAAATAATCTAATTCTTTCTTTCGTTAAAAAGTTTCTTATTTTTCGATGGTATTAATTCTAAAACAATCTTATGTTGACTGACATCTTCGGTTTCAAAGAGCATTGAATAATTATAATTTCTGGATGTTGATTGACAGATCAAATGTCAACGGGGGATGGGGAAAAAACTTTGGGGCATTGAGAGAGAGAGAGAGAGAGAGAGAGAGAGAGAGAAAGGATAGGCTATTTAACTTGAAATACAATATTAAATTCAAATCACAATTCAATATGTTAGACTGTAAGAAAATATGCATATAAACATCCCCCCCACGCACGCGCGCACACACACACACACACACATATATATATATATATATAGTACTTATACATAGATACAATTATGACTGTATATATATACATATATATATATATATATACACACACACATATATATATATATATATACAGTAGATATATATATATATATATACAGTAGATATATATATATATATACAGTAGAGATATATATATATATATATATACACAGCACATATATATAGATACCATTATGAATGTGTATGTGTATATATATACTGTATATATGTATATACTGTGTGTGTATATATATATATATATACATATATATATATATATATATAAATTATATATATATATATATATATAGCACTTATATATAGATACAATTATGAATGTGTGTGTATGTATATATATATATATATACATATGTATAAATAAATAAATAATATATATATATATATATATATACATATGAATAAATAAATAAATAATATATATATATATATATATACATAAAGCAAAATTACATAGGAGCAATGAATATTAAAATAAGCAATTCAACCTATCATCACTTGTACTGAACAGTAGATAGAATCGCAAACACGTCAATAATAATCCAGAATATCTAATAAACAAACCACAGCACCCATATTGGCGTCACACAATGAAAGGTCACCACTGAAAATACAACACTAAAGATTATGTATCTTTCAAAATGTTTTTTTTTTTTTTTTTAATTTGGTGTCAAAACGAAAACATATATTCATTAATCAGACAAAGTTAAATTTATATTTCAAAACAGAGCCAAAATTAAAAATATTTAGGAATATAAATATTGATTCCTATAATAAATTCTATTGAATTACTTACGAAATTTAATATTTAGGAATATAAATATTGATCCCTATAATAAATTCTATTAAATTACTTACGAAATTTAATATTTAGGAATATAAATATTGATCCCTATAATAAATTCTATTAAATTACTTACGAAATTTAATATTTAGGAATATAAATATTGATCCCAATAATAAATTCTATTAAATTACTTACGAAATTTAATATTTAGGAATATAAATATTGATCCCTATAATAAATTCTATTGAATTACTTACGAAATTTAATATTTAGGAATATAAATATTGATTCCTATAATAAATTCTATTAAATTACTTACGAAATTTAATATTTAGGAATATAAATATTGATCCCAATAATAAATTCTATTAAATTACTTACGAAATTTAATATTTAGGAATATAAATATTGATCCCAATAATAAATTCTATTAAATTACTTACGAAATTTAATATTTAGGAATATAAATATTGATCCCAATAATAAATTCGAATAAATTACTTACGAAATTTAATATTTAGGAATATAAATATTGATTCCAATAATAAATTCGAATAAATTACTTACGAAATTTAATATTTAGGAATATAAATATTGATTCCAATATTAATTCGAATAAATTACTTACGAAATTTAATATTTAGGAATATAAATATTGATTCCAATATTAATTCGAATAAATTACTTACGAAATTTAATATTCAGGAATATAAATATTGATTCCAATAATAAATTCTATTAAATTACTAACGAAATTTAATATTCAGGAATATAAATATTGATTCCTATAATAAATTCTATTAAATTACTTACGAAATTTAATATTTAGGAATATAAATATTGATTCCTATAATAAATTCTAATAAATTACTTACGAAATTTAATAATTAGGAATATAAATATTGATTCCAATATTAATTCGAATAAATTACTTACGAAATTTAATAATTAGGAATATAAATATTGATTCCTATAATAAATTCGAATAAATTACTAACGAAATTTAATAATTAGGAATATAAATATTGATTCCTATAATAAATTCGAATAAATTACTAACGAAATTTAATATTTAGGAATATAAATATTGATTCCAATAATAAATTCTATTAAATTACTTACGAAATTTAATATTCAGGAATATAAATATTGATTCCAATAATAAATTCTATTAAATTACTTACGAAATTTAATATTCAGGAATATAAATATTGATTCCAATAATAAATTCTATTAAATTACTTACGAAATTTAATATTCAGGAATATAAATATTGATTCCTATAACAAATTCTATTAAATTACTTACGAAATTTAAATATTTAGGAATATAAATATTGATTCCTATAACAAATTCTAATAAATTACTTACGAAATTTAAATATTTAGGAATATAAATATTGATTCCAATAACAAATTCTATTAAATTACTTACGAAATTTAATATTCAGGAATATAAATATTGATTCCTATAATAAATTCTATTAAATTACTTACGAAATTTAATATTCAGGAATATAAATATTGATTCCTATAATAAATTCTATTAAATTACTTACGAAATTTAATATTCAGGAATATAAATATTGATTCCAATAATAAATTCTATTAAATTACTTACGAAATTTAATATTCAGGAATATAAATATTGATTCCTATAATAAATTCTATTAAATTACTTACGAAATTTAAATATTCAGGAATATAAATATTGATTCCAATAACAAATTCTATTAAATTACTTACGAAATTTAAATATTCAGGAATATAAATATTGATTCCAATAACAAATTCTATTAAATTACTTACGAAATTTAAATATTCAGGAATATAAATATTGATTCCTATAACAAATTCTAATAAATTACTTACGAAATTTAATATTCAGGAATATAAATATTGATTCCAATAATAAATTCTAATAAATTACTTACGAAATTTAATATTTAGGAATATAAATATTGATTCCAATAATAAATTCTAATAAATTACTTACGAAATTTAATATTCAGGAATATAAATATTGATTCCAATAATAAATTCTAATAAATTACTTACGAAATTTAATATTCAGGAATATAAATATTGATGTAATAATAAATTCTAATAAATTACTTACGAAATTTAATATTTAGGAATATAAATATTGATTCCTATAATAAATTCTAATAAATTACTTACGAAATTTAATATTTAGGAATATAAATATTGATTCCTATAATAAATTCTAATAAATTACTTACGAAATTTAATATTTAGGAATATAAATATTGATTCCTATAATAAATTCTAATAAATTACTTACGAAATTTAATATTTAGGAATATAAATATTGATTCCTATAATAAATTCTAATAAATTACTTACGAAATTTAATATTTAGGAATATAAATATTGATGTAATAATAAATTCTAATAAATTACTTACGAAATTTAATATTTAGGAATATAAATATTGATTCCAATAAT
>NC_090766.1:6331373-6346373 GCF_036898095.1 Palaemon carinicauda | reverse complement strand
TAATAATAATAATAATAATAATAATGAAAACAGATGGACACTCTTCAGACCAAGTCAGCCTTTCCCCAGTCAGGTGAGGCAAGCCAGGACTTTGTCTATAGACTTTTAGAAGAACAGTCGTATGTCAAAGACCTGGGTTCCCTCATCTGACAATTGCATCGTGAACTGGAAGCACTATCAAGCAACTGCATCCTGGGAGAATTGACATTTCTATCCTACATGAAGCGAGACTCAAGATGTTCCCTATTTCTTGTGGATTCGTCGGTCCTAATGTTTATGGGGGTTTTGATGAATGTGTGTATTAACGTGAGTTCAGTGTGTGTGTGTGTGTGTGTGTGTGTATGTGTTGACATGTGTTTCAATGAATATGTGTTGACATGAGTTTAAGATGATGTGTGTGTTGACATGTTTCAATGAATATGTGTTGACATGAGTTTAAGATGATGTGTGTTGATATGAGTTTCAGAGAATGTATGTTGACATGAGTTGCAATGAATATGTGTTGACATGAGTTTAAGATGATGTGTGTTGATATGAGTTTCAGAGAATGTATGTTGACATGAGTTGCAATGAATATGTGTTGACATGAGTTTCAGGGAATATGTGTGTTGAGATGAGTTTCAATGAATGTTTGTGTTGAGATGAGTTTCAATGAATATGTGTGTTGACATAAGTTTCAATGAATATGTGTGTTGACATGAATTTCAGATAATATGTGTTGACATGAGTTTCAATGAATGTGTTGACATGAGTTTCAGTGAATGTACGTTGACATGAGCTTCAAAGAATACGCATTGCCATGTTATTCTTCGGTAAGATAACTTAACAATCCCCGTGGCGTAATCAGTTCCGATGTGCGCTAATAACAAGCTCATAAATCGAACTGATTTCCATTCATTTCAAGCCGAGAGTTACTTATATCATATCATCATCATCATCATCACCACCTCCTACGCCTATTGACGCAAAAGGCCTTGGTTAGATTTCGCCAAAATCCATAGAGGATTCATTGGCTAAATTCATCACAGGATAGCCAGTTCCTTGTGATTTTCAGTGCCTGCTTATGAACATAATAATATTACCATTTCCTTAATTTTTCATACAGTTTCTGTTTCAATAAATATTTATTATCACCAACAACATATACAAGGGAGTTAAATGTCAGGACCGGATTAGAAATGAAACTATAAGAGAGATTACCCGAGTGCCATATGTGGATGACATCATGATGAGGGGTAGATGGAGATGGTTTGGACATGCTCTTCGCACTCCCCTAGCAGTGTGCCAAATTTGATGGCCCTAGAAAGTATCTGGAATGTCCCTATATCCAAAAAGCTCTGTAAGATCCTGCGTGCCAAATTTAATGGCCTGGAAAGTATCTGGAATGTCCCTATATCCAAAAATCTCTGTAAGATACTGCCCTAGCAGTGGGCCAAATTTAATGGCCTGGAAAGTATCTGTAATGTCCCTACATCCAAAAATCTCTGTAAGATACTGCCCTAGCAGTGGGCCAAATTTAATGGCCCTGGAAAGTATCTGGAATGTCCCTATATCCAAAAATCTCTGTAAGATACTGCCCTAGCAGTGTGCCAAATTTAATGGCCCTAGAAAGTATCTGGAATGTCCCTATATCCAAAAATCTCTGTAAGATACTGCCCTAGCAGTGTGCCAAATTTAATGGCCTGGAAAGTATCTGGAATGTCCCTATATCCAAAAATCTCTGTAAGATACTGCCCTAGCAGTGGGCCAAATTTAATGGCCTGGAAAGTATCTGTAATGTCCCTACATCCAAAAATCTCTGTAAGATACTGCCCTAGCAGTGTGCCAAATTTAATGGCCTGGAAAGTATCTGGAATGTCCCTATATCCAAAAATCTCTGTAAGATACTGCCCTAGCAGTGGGCCAAATTTAATGGCCTGGAAAGTATCTGTAATGTCCCTACATCCAAAAATCTCTGTAAGATACTGCCCTAGCAGTGGGCCAAATTTAATGGCCTGGAAAGTATCTGGAATGTCCCTATATCCAAAAATCTCTGTAAGATACTGCCCTAGCAGTGTGCCAAATTTAATGGCCCTAGAAAGTATCTGGAATGTCCCTATATCCAAAAATCTCTGTAAGATACTGCCCTAGCAGTGTGCCAAATTTAATGGCCCTAGAAAGTATCTGGAATGTCCCTATATCCAAAAATCTCTGTAAGATACTGCCCTAGCAGTGTGCCAAATTTAATGGCCTGGAAAGTATCTGGAATGTCCCTATATCCAAAAATCTCTGTAAGATACTGCCCTAGCAGTGGGCCAAATTTAATGGCCTGGAAAGTATCTGTAATGTCCCTACATCCAAAAATCTCTGTAAGATACTGCCCTAGCAGTGGGCCAAATTTAATGGCCCTGGAAAGTATCTGGAATGTCCCTATATCCAAAAATCTCTGTAAGATACTGCCCTAGCAGTGTGCCAAATTTAATGGCCCTAGAAAGTATCTGGAATGTCCCTATATCCAAAAATCTCTGTAAGATACTGCCCTAGCAGTGTGCCAAATTTAATGGCCCTGGAAAGTATCTGTAATGTCCCTACATCCAAAAATCTCTAAGATACTGCCCTAGCAGTGTGCCAAATTTAAAGGCACTGGAAAGTATCTGGAATGTCCCTATATCCAAAAATCTCTGTAAGATACTGCCCTAGCAGTGTGCCAAATTTAATGGCCCTGGAAAGTATCTGGAATGTCCCTATATTATTGTTATTATTATTATTATTACTACTTGATATGCTACAACCCTAGTTGGAAAAGCAAAATTCTATAAGCTCAGAGGCCCCAACAGGGAAAATAGCCCAGTGAGGAAAGGAAACAAGGAAAAATAATATATTTTACGAACAATGACATTTAAATGAATATTTCCTATGTAAACTATGAAAACTAACTAAACAAGAGGAAGAGAAACAAGGTAGAATAGTATGCCCGAGTGTACCCTCAAAATCTCTGTAAGATACTGCCCTAGCAGTGTATCAAATTTCATGCTTGCACCCTCTAAGGCACATTTTTTTTTTCACATATCTGGCCGGGTATAGTTCATTTTAACTTTGGTGTTTTTGTGGTACTGATTGCTCTTCTGAGTGTCTATGTCTTGTGGTTGTATTTACTAGTAATAATTGTGGCCTAATTCATCATATTTTTCATATAATCATATCAAGTTTCTCATTCTATATTTTTGTTTTATTTACACAAAATTAACAAACTGATCCGCAGGTTCCCTGAAGCCCCGTCCGTCATCATGACGATGGTTCCTTATGACAGCCACATCGTCATGAGAAACGAGGATTACATTTCGAGGGCCGTGAAGGAGGGCATACCCACTCGCTACCCAATCTATGGACCGATGGCCAAGATGGTTGGGATACTGTCCGCTTCGCTAAATTTCACGTGAGTCGAGTGATATCGCAGTTCGTAAATTCTTGTTGTTGTTATTATTAGTATTATTATAATTGGCTTAACTACAACCCTAGTTGGAAAAGCAAGATGCTAGAAGCCCAAAGGCTCCAATAGGGAAAAATAGCATAGTGAGGAAAGGAAATTATCATTATTATTATTATTATTATTATTATTATTATTATTATTATTAGCTAAACTACAACGCTAGTTGGAAAAGAAGGATGCTATAAGCCCAAGGGCTCCAACAAGGAAAAATAGCTCAGTGAAGAAGTTATTATTATTACTACTATTATTATTATTATTAGCTAAGATACAACCCTAGTTGGAAAAGCAGGATGCTATAAGCCCAAGGGCTCTAACAGGGAAAAATAGCCCAATGAGGAAAGTAAATCATTATTATTATTATTATTATTATTATTATTATTATTATTATTATTAGCTTGGCTACAACCCTAGTTGGAAAAGCCGGATGCTGTAAGCCCAAGGGCTCCAGCAGGAAAAAATAGCCCAGTGAGGAAACGAAATAAGGAAATAGATAAACGATATGATAAATAATTAACAATTAAAATATTTTAAAAACAGTAAAAACATCAAAACAGATATTTCATATATAAACTATAAAAAGACTTAGGACAGTCTCTGCTGTTGTTATATACAATCAACGAGAGGTTCAATTACAATCAACATTGCGAAAATATTCATGTGGGTGAAGATTAGATTGCCAATAATTTGCAAAGCAATCATCCACAAAAAATCAACACTCACAAACACACACACACACACACACACACACACATATATATATATATATATATATATATATATATATATATATATATATATATATATATATATATATATATATATACTATATATATATACTGTATATATATGTATTTATGTATATATATATATATATATATATATATATATATATATATATATATATATATATATATATATATATATATATATATATGTGTGTGTGTGTGTGTGTGTGTGTGTGTGTGTATAATTGTTTAGGCATGATCTTTGCACTCCCTGAAGAGAGATTAGTTCACCAAACGTTCAGCTGGGCTACACAACACTAGAAGAGTTGGAAGACCCAGGCTTACACGGGTAAGGACTACGAAGCGTGAAGTAGGAGATGATGAATGGAGAAGTATTGAATTAAGAGCTCAAGATAGAGACGACTGGCGAAATTTAACCGAGGCATTTTGCGTCAATGGACGTAGGAGGAGATGATGATGATGATCATGTTCATAACCTTTAGTCCAATGGCTTAATGGCAGACTTTATCATTGTGATTTCACTGTACCACAGAGTGACTGAAATCCATGGTGGTAAATCAAATGTCTTCAGTCATAGAGACAAGAATGGAACTGGGCTAGCAAACTAACACAAAAATACAACACGCTTTTTCTCTTATTATTATCATTATTATTATTATTATTATTATTATTATTATTATTATTATTATTATTATTATTATTATTATTATTATTATTACTTGCTTAAGGGGAATGAATAAGCTAAGATTCCAGTTTCCAGCAAATCTTTCAGAATTGGCTCGACAACCACAGAAGCTTTTCCATCTTGGTTCCAACTATCAACTCCCTACCAACGTATACAATTTAAAATTAAGGTTAACAGACGTTGGTAATCGTTGCAGATTTTGTATGTAACATCTTCAAATAATATCTAGTTCCAAGTAGATACTAAAAGCATAATACATCAAAACCATTCTCCCAAAACAGTTACAAGTTGGTGGTGCCCTCGGACAGTTCCTGGGGTTCCAGATCGCCCAACGGCACCTGGTCCGGAATGGTGGGACAAGTGTACAGGAAGGTTGGTGGTACTTGGTAACATTGCACTTGTTCTAAGCGGACACCATTTCTATGGTCCATGCAAAATAAAAAGAAGCACGAGAAGCATCAGTTCTTAATATACAACTAAATCTAGACGACTTAAGTTTCTCATTTGAAAGAAGGTAGAATCTCTAATCGAATGCTGAGTATTAGAGATGAGCTGAATCTTGAAAATTGTTCTTTTTCTTCTTATTTTTCAAAGGAAGTGGACATGGGCCTTGGTCCCTTCACCACAATCCTAAGCAGATTCCAGGCAGTCGACATGTCCGTCCCGTTCTTCTTTGATACGCTGGGCATCTTGTCGGCAAGAGGTAGCGCTGCTATCAACCCCTGGGGCTTCTTAATGCCCTTCTCACATACAGTGTGGGCATCACTCCTAGCATCCCTTCTCGTTGTTTGCATTGTCCACTTCCTTTTTGAACACTACTTTCAGCCAGAGACTTCGTGGTTGAAACAGTTCGGTAGGATTCTGTTCGAGTATGCTCAGCCTCCGTTGGATCATGGTGAGTATATATTTCTGCTTACATCTATTCCCCTCATAGTCCCATTATTATGGTGTATAGTGCTTGTATTTTATCAAAATAATTGTAAGATTCAATAATAAAATGCCAAAACACAAGACATCCTTTATGTTAGCAATGAATAATCCAATGATGTCTCTCACAAAACAGCTCTTGTAAGGAAGGTATGGAGTGTTTGGCAGAAGCCCCTATTTGGAAGTTGGGTCTTGGTGTCTTTCCTGATGAACTCAAGTTATGGCGGAAACTTAAAGTCCATGATGGCTCTACGCTACATAGAACATCCTATACAGACTGTGAGAGACCTAATTGAAGATACCACTAAGAAGATTGTAATAGAACACAGGTCGTCTTACTTAGCGACAGTTCAGGTGAATTTATAGAACACAGGTCGTCTTACTTAGTGACTGTTCACGTGAATTTATAGAACACAGGTCGTCTTACTTAGCGACTGTTCAGGTGAATTTATAGAACACAGGTCGTCTTACTTAGCGACTGTTCAGGTGAATTTATAGAACACAGGTCGTCTTACTTAGCGACTGTTCAGGTGAATTTATAGAACACAGGTCGTCTTACTTAGCGATTGTTCAGGTGAATTTATAGAACACATGTCGTCTTACTTAGCGACAGTTCAGGTGAATTTATAGAACACAGGTCGTCTTACTTAGCGACTGTTCAGGTGAATTTATAGAACACAGGTCGTCTTACTTAGCGACTGTTCACGTGAATTTATAGAACACAGGTCGTCTTACTTAGCGATTGTTCAGGTGAATTTATAGAACACATGTCGTCTTACTTAGCGACAGTTCAGGTGAATTTATAGAACACAGGTCGTCTTACTTAGCGACTGTTCAGGTGAATTTATAGAACACATGTCGTCTTACTTAGCGACTGTTCAGGTGAATTTATAGAACACAGGTCATCTTAGCTAGCGAATGTTCTCTAAATTTATAGAACACAGGTCGCCTTACTTAGCAACTGTTCAGGTGAATTTATAGAGCACAGGTCATCTTACTTAGCAACTGTTCAGGTGAATTTATAGAGCACAGGTCATCTTACTTAGCAACTGTTCAGGTGAATTTATAGAGCACAGGTCATCTTACTTAGCAACTGTTCAGGTGAATTTCTCTGAAGTTCAATGGGATGTCTTTGCTAGCTCACTTTCTTATTAGGGAATAAGTACCATTCATTAAGATTTACCACCAAGGACAAATAAGTCCTTTGTAAACTTCTAGATCATTGTCTTGTCAAGGAATAAGTACCATTCATTAAGATTTACCACCAAGGACAAATAAGTCCTTTGTAAACTTCTAGCTCACTGTCTTATTAGGGAATAAGTACCATTAAGATTTACCACCAAGGACAAATAAGTCCTTTGTAAACTTCTAGCTCACTGTCTTATTAGGGAATAAGTACCATTCATTAAGATTTACCACCAAGGACAAATAAGTCCTTTGTAAACTTCTAGCTCACTGTCTTATCAAGGAACAAGTACCATTCATTAAGATTTACCACCAAGGACAAATAAGTCCTTTGTAAACTTCTAGCTCACTGTCTTATCAAGGAATAAGTACCATTCATTAAGATTTACCACCAAGGACAAATAAGTCCTTTGTAAACTTCTAGCTCACTGTCTTATCAAGGAATAAGTACCATTCATTAAGATTTACCACCAAGGACAAATAAGTCCTTTGTAAACTTCTAGCTCACTGTCTTATCAAGGAATAAGTACCATTCATTAAGATTTACCACCAAGGACAAATAAGTCCTTTGTAAACTTCTAGCTCACTGTCTTAATTAGGGAATAAGTAACATTCATTAAGATTTACCACCAAGGACAAATACGTCCTTTGTGAAACACTTGAGAGAAATAAATACTTTCTTTAACTTTAACAGAATGTTCCCTTTGGCGACATCAATGAACTCAACAGGGTTGGGGCAGCTGGCAGATATGCTGACTATCCAATGAGGAATTTCCTCTCTTACTCCGATAAGATTCTGAGAGGCGACCACGTGCAGATCTTCGACACACTGACTTCACTCTACTACAGAGCAAAAGAGTTCTCCAGGACAGGTCATCTTCAGTAGCCATTTTTCTTGTACAATACAAACAACATAGTTATATTTAAAGACAATCATAACCAATATTCATTCAATTATTAGGAAACACTTCACTAGTACCATTTATTTTTTATGTGAAAATATCTAAATTATAAATATTTATAAAAATGCTTGTCCAAGGACATTTAAGGCACCCAGATATTCCCCTTACCATGCCCTTGAAATATCTTCCTGCACTCAAGTCTGATTGTAATTATAAATGACTGTACAGTTGGATACAAGAATTCAAGGCACACCTCGCTCTAAGGAGAGATGTAGGGAGAGATAGCATCAGTGCTCAGCCAGGGCTACACACACGAACTCTCCCTTCAGTAAGGGTGTAACCGGGTACATTTCCTCAGGTTGAGGTGTGCTATGAATTCCTTTGCCCAACTGTATATCTGAATATTCCTTTAACCATTTTACCCCCAGGCTATTTGGAACTTTCCAACCCTTAACCCCAAAGCATTTTTTTTTTTCAAGCACATTTTGCAATATATATCTTTTAAATTGCTCTAACAGCCTTAATTTTCATCGTAGAGAGGTCAGGTTGGTCTCATTCTTTTGGAAAATGCCTGAAGTTTCTCATAAAGTTATAAAAAATATGCAAAAAAAAAAAAATGTAAATAGCAGATTTTTGCAAGGACGTACCGGTACGTCCATGGGGGTAAAGGGATGAGTTTTGTGAAACGTACCAGTACGTCCATTGGGGTAAAAGGGTTAAAATCAACAGTACAAAACCAGCAAATGTTCTGACATTCTGATTTTCAAATCTCTAGGTCGATGCGAGTTCTATTTAGCGAAAGAAACATTCATACCTTTCATGTACTCAATGATTTGCCAGAAAAACAATCCTGTCACGCCAGCGATCAATACCAGGTAAGGGTGTGCACAAAATGAATAGTTTAATACTGCAAATACAGAAGCTATATGCAAGTGTTTAGATGTATTGTTCACATATGATTTAACCCTTTTACCCCTAGGCTCTTTTGAAATTTCCAATCCTTAACCCCCGAAGGGTTATTTTTTCCCCAGCAAATTTTGCAGTATATCTTTTTTAAATTGCTCTTACAGCCTTAATTTTTGTCATAGGGAGGTCAGGTTGGTCTCATTATCTTGGAAAATGCCTGAATTTTCTCAAAAAGATTATCAAAAATACGAAAAAAAAAAATTTTATAGCATTTTTTTGCAAGGACGTACCGGTACGTCCATGGGGGTAAAGGGATGAGTTTTGTGAAACGTACCAGTACGTCCTTTGGGAGTAAAAGGGGTTAACTGATTGCAGTACTTTCTTGAAGGATACGCAAGGTGTTTGAAGCTGGCCTGTACAAGCTTTGGGTCTCCCAGCACATAGCTAATGTCACAGCGTGTGCCAATCCTCCGATGAAAGTGTACTTACAGGACCCCATACGTTTAGAGAATATTTGGGTAAGTGCTTCTTCTAATTATTATTATTATTATTATTATTATTATTATTATTATTATTATTACTATCCAAGCTACAACCCTAGTTGGAAAAGCAAGATGCTATAAACCCAGGGGCTCCAACAGGGAAAAATAGCCCAGTGTGGAAAGGAAATAAGGAAATAAATAAATGAAGAGAACAAATTAACAATAAATCATTCTAAAATAAGTAACAACGTCAAAACAGACATTAATATTGTATCTTAAGACACAATGTGTCCTTACCGGCAGGGAATTTCAAGAATTTAAAAATAGAAACTGGTGAACAATTATCAATAAAAAATGAAACTCGCATATTAAATTCAGTTAAAATACTCATTATTAATACACATTAAAATTATTCAAAAAAGAATTAATCATTAATCAATGCATCATTTGGAAACTGTTTTCGTATCGATATGATTTTTTTTTCAAAAGTTCCATCTATAAAAAAATCTATAAGATTCGAAATCCAATTGGCTCAATCATACGGCAAAGTAATATGTTGCATTAAGTGAAAAATCAAGACGCTCCTATTAATATCATCTACTGATACTAAGATGATAACTAATTCCTTAACCTAACTCTAAATTAATTAAAGTATGAAAAAACAAACAAATAACTATAATAGGACTTCATAAAACCATTGAATAATATTCAATAAAGGTTTATTATTATTATTATTATTATTATTATTATTATTATTATTATTACTACCTAAGCTACAACCCTAGTTGGAAAAGCAGGATGCTATAAGCCCAGGGGCCCCAATAGGGAAAACAGCCCAGTGAGGAAAGGAAACGAGGAAAAATAAAATATTTAAGAACAATAACAATATTGAAATAAATATCGCCTAAATAAACTATAAAAGCTTTCACAAAACAAGAGGAAGAGAAACAAGATAGAATAGTATGCTCGGTTGTACCCTCAAGTAAGAGAACTCTAACCCAAGACAGTGAAAGACCATGGTACAGAGGCTATGGCACTACCCAAGACTAGAGAACAATGGTTTGATTTTGGAGTGTCCTTCTCCTAGAAGAGCTGTTTGCCATAGCTAAAGAGTCTGTTCTACCCTTACCAAGAGGAAAGTGGCCACTGAACTATTACAGTGCAGTAGTTAAACACATGGATGAAGAAGAATTGTTTGGTTATCTCAGTGTTGTCAGTTGTATGAGGACAGAGGAAAATATGCAAAGAATAGGCCAGACTATTCGGTGTGTGTTTAGGCAAGGGGAAAATGAACCGTAACCAGAAAGGAAGGATCCATGTAGTACTGTCTGGCCAGTCAAAGTACCCCATAACTCTCTAGCGGTAGCATCTCACCACCATTGGTTGGTGCCCTGTGTGACGGCCGAGAGAAAGGTTAGGACTCAAAGGCAGGATGCAATCAACTGAGTAACTTTATTAAAGAACACTCTCCTTTATATACAAAACCTCAAGGGAACAGGAAAATACATCTTCGAGAGAATGACAATGTTACATAGGCGACACGCAGACATGTCTATTCTGGTTCTTTTTAGTGCGAGGGAAGAGCAAAGACACAAGCATAATATAATTATACAAAAGGAATTATGTACAATTGTGTGACACACGGTTGGTACAGACTATACCTCAGCCCACAAGCCCTCTCTTCATCAAGGTCAAGGTAGGACCAGGGAGAGCCAAGAAATGGCTGTTAATAGTGGGGTTGCAGACACTGCAAGAAACTATCAAGCTTGAGCAGGTCTCGAACCCCAGTCCAGCTGAGAAAAAGGAAAGTACATTTCCAATAGGCTACCAGGATTGGTGTTCCACAAAGGGAATATTATTATTATTATTATTATTATTATTATTATTATCTAAGCTACAACCCTAGTTCGAAAAGCAAGATGCTATAAGCCCAAGGGCTCCAACAGGGTAAAATAGCCCAGTGACGAAAGGAAATAAGGAAATAAACAATATAAGAAGTAATGAAAAATAAAAATAAAAATATTTGAAAAAGCATTAACAACATTAAAACAGATAATTCATATATAGACTATAAAAAGACTTATGTTAGCCTATTCAATATAAAAACATTTGCTGCAAGTTTGAACTTTTGTAGTTCTACTGATTCAACTACCCGATTAGGAAGATCATTCCACAAATTGGTCACACCTGGAATAAAGTTTCTAGAATACTGTGTAGTATTGAGTCTCATGATGGAGAAGGCCTGGCTATTAGAATTAACTGCATGCCTAGTATTATAAACAGGATGGAACTGTCCAGGAAGATCTGAATGTAAAGGACGGTGCCAAAGATTAATATCTATTGATAATATTTTTTTTTTTTTTTTTCAGGGGGTGGCTGTCATATGGGGTGGAGGGATGTTGCTGGCCTTCGGCGCCTTTGCCTCAGAAAGGGTTTGGATCAAGTATCGTGCAGATAAAGAAGATTAAAACTGAGATAATGTATCTATCTTAATTGAGAATTAAACCAGGTTCTCGTAAGTTATAATTAATCTGGGTATAGTTTTGTATTTAGTTACCATACAGTACTTGAAATGTAGAGATATATACCAATGCATTTTCTAATCGAAAAGCTGTTCCAAAACTACCAAATCAATATATTGTTTATGCTAAAAATGATGTGGCTACTATCCTACTAGCACAATTTAACCTACTATGAGATTCAGGGCCTCTGTAACACGGTTTTTTCGCAATAACATTTTTTCTATGAATTTCATAAATATAACGCTTATTCAGAATGCACATTATATCTACACATAAATTTTGACTATATTCTGCATTACGTAGGTTGAATAAATTTGGTACTTTATTAAGTAAAAGTGACGATTTTTGAAGACGGGCCAACTTACTCAGAGAAAAGGTTTCGAACGCACTCGTTACGTAACTTATGACGGCATTTCTTCTCTCTTTCTCGATCGATGATTGGTTATACGTAACGAAGGCTATACCTCTGCCAACAATAACACAAAAGTGTAAATAAAAGCAAAGCAGTACACCTTTATGAACTCTGAAACCTCTCCACTGAGAATTGTCATAATGAACAAACGAACAAAATATGTTAATAAATACAAAAACACTTCGATTATTAGTCTAACTCCCAGAATAAGTTTCCTAAAAAATTACAGTCTACTTTATAGGTCACAATCAGATTGACAAGGTGTATGAATTAGTTGGTAATTTTCAAAAACGTAGTAGACCAGCTTGATTTGATAACTGCTATATCCAATGTCCAGTAATTTTTATTTATTGTCTAGCTACCTACGTATTTACTGTAAAAAAGAAAACAAATAAATAAATAACTGGTACCATATTTTGGCTTTAAACCTTCACCAGTAATTATCGTCAGAATGATGACTTCACGAGGCTCCACCCACTTTGGCCTCGTTGTAATTCAGGATAACACTGAAGGCTATCATGGGCATTGTTGGATCAGAAAATTTAAATTCTGGCTATAAAAACTAATTTTTCGAGTAGTTGTAAGAAGTGGTAAATGATCCTCAAGGATCCCAGCAGTTGGCCTAAACGTTTAATTCATGGATAGTACTGTTACAGCACTACTGCTACAGTACAGTAGTATTACTACGCTAGCACAAATACCCCACCCACATTTATGTATCGTTCCGCCATTCATAAAGTCTTTGTCATATTCTTTCACTGTGCAATAAGCCATGGCCTCCTCAGAAATTGAGTTTAACTTTAGATGATAGGTTATTTCATTAAGCTGACAAATTATGGCAACTGGGTATGTTATTGCCGATGTTGAAGCTAAAGATAAAGTATGGTATCATTCCTTCATTGCATTATCATCTTTACTACTATTTGTTTTGCTACATGTAGTAATTATTTTAAAGGATAAATGAATTATGTTCACTTCACTTCTATAAATTCCCATTAGATGTACAAATAAAACTCCTAAAGCTATTCAGGATTTATTTATAAAATGCAGTCATGCCCAAAACATAGCTAACACGGTTGGTCTGATGGAGATTTTAGCGCAAAAATCTTATTTTAACAAAAATAGTTATATAAAGACTGTTTACATACAATCCCTCTATTTCTCTCTCTTTTGGTGGCATAGTGAATAGTTAATAGAAATGTTCAAAAGCCTGAATGACATTACAAGTATTATAATCCTGTTACGCTAAATACAAATCAGACTATAAACATTGGATTTAAACTAGAAACTGAATAATTACCTATTCAGGCTATAGTAAATATGGCCACGGGCTTTCTCTTGACTGTATGAAGTTGGAAGTCGTTGGACAAATGCAGTTTTGCAACCACGGGGGCAATTCCAAATCCTGTTAGCCATTCTTGACTGTTATGGGTTTCAGAGCCGATGGAAGAAGTTGAATGGGTGTCTGGTGGAGGGGCGGGGCAAAATTTTGTCAAAAGGTGTTTACATTGCTTACGTAGTGAATGTTTTCGACTCTTGGCTCGTTATCACTGGCCATGGCGTCGGCTAGATCATTTTTACTCTATAAAAATTAAAACTATTGTGTTTAGGTTATTGATAATGCTGACAAAATTTGTGTGTGGTTGTAAAATATACATATGTCAACTTTCAGCTACATCCGATGCTTTGATAAGGAGCAAAGTCCAAAAAACCGTGTTACAGAGGCCCTAAATCTCATAGTATGTTACACAATTGGTGAAAATTAAGTTAATAAACAATACCATACCAGAGATGAGTATATTCACACCTAAGGTAAAAACAAGAAATTCAAGGTATGTATAGTTTTCTAGCATGTAATTTGGTACACCTAACTGAGGTCATCGGTAACATACTCAGTAAAATTTACTTGTTACAAGTAAAAATGTGGGATACAGTAATAACATGTACAACATGATAAATTGCATCGCAATATATTAAAATTACCAAAAACCTAATATAGAAAAGATTTGAAATGAGGGTAAAATCAAAGACAGATGAAGTATAAATAGTAGAATTATCCAAAACAATAAACTAAAAACCAATGACATTTGTAAACACAATTAGACCAAAACTGAGGAAACACTAAAGAAAGGAAGAAGCACTGAATTGATGAAAAAAAAAAAAAAAAAAAAAAAAAAACTTGGAATAGCTTGCCAACAGATGTTTGCTTTAAAGGATAAAAATGAAAATTTTATCCATAATATAAATGGAGGGATCAAAATTGCAGATAATTTCTTTACCATAGTGATATAAGAAATAACTTTACCAAAAGAAATAATGAAACACTTGAGCCTGTACCAAACGTATGAGTAGGAGAAGTAAAGAAAGTGTTGAAAGGCATGAAAAGAGGCAAAGCAGGAGAAGATGGGCTAACGATTGATTTAATAATAGATGGAGGAGATTTCATAGTAATAAAACTAGCTGAACTCTATACTAAATGTCTGCAAGAATGCTCTATACCTACAGCTAGGAAAAACTTTATCATTATACTAATTCACGAAAATGGAGACACAAAAGACCTAAAAAAATACCACCCAATAAGTTTACTCTCCGTAATATATAAAGTATTTACAAAGATCATATTAGGCCGAATAGAAAGACAGATAGACTTTATTCAACCAAGAGAACAGGCCGCTTTAGAAGTGGGTATTCAACAACTGATCATATCCAAGTAATTATCCAGCTAACTGAAATATCAACAGAGTATGACAAACCACTATGTATG
>NC_090766.1:6326373-6328873 GCF_036898095.1 Palaemon carinicauda | reverse complement strand
TAAGGTAAGGACGTACTGGTACGTTTCACAAAACTCATCCCTTTACCCCCATGGACGTACCGGTACGTTCTTGTAAAAAAAATGTTATTCCTATTTTTTTTTTTTTGCATATTTTTGATAATTTTTTGAGAATCTTCAGGCTTTTTCCAAGAGAATGAGACAAACCTGACCTTCCTATGACAAAAATTAAGGCTGTCAGAGCAATTTTAAAAAAATATACTGCAAAATGTGCTTGAAAAAAATTAACCCCTGGTGGTTAAGGGTTGGAAATTTCCAAATAGCTCGGGGGTAAAAGGGTTAAGCGTTACCAAACAAACTAAACAAGCAAACAAACGGAACGACCATTTTACCTAACCTAAGCTAAAGTGCGTTTTATGGATTTTTTTCAGCATGTTTTATAGAATAGAATAGATTAAAATAGTGTCAAGAAGTATGTTTTATCTATCCTCCTATGGTAGTAATCACCTCATACCCGAAAAATAGGGTAGGAATCACACTATGGTAGAATCCTGATGGTAGGAATCACACTATAGTAGCACCAAAATCAAATTCATTCAAAATTATATTAAAACTGACAGAGAAACTATTTTGGGGGCTTTAATATGACTTACCTTCTTAACTGGGCCATGGCTATTTTCTGTTTCCGAGGCCTGTGAAAATCAAAATTTGACATTAACTAAATAGTCTTTTGACACTTTGCAGTCCTTAACAGATTATAAAACCTAACTGTTGAGAAATATTTAGGATCTAACGCAAATAAATATGATTTAAAAATCTTAAAATATCGCCAACTGATAAAGACGTCATAAAAACAATGCTGCTTCGTGTAAATAAAGATAATTTTCAATGAGACTTGAAAACTAACACAAACTACCTAACAAAACATAAATGAACCATATCCTTCCTATAAAAAAGGCTGAAAAACTACTAATTAGTAGGTTGGCCAGGGCACCAGCCACCCGTTAAGATACTTCCGCTAGAGTTATGGGGTCTTTTGACTGGCCAGACAGAACTACAATGGATCCTTTATCTGGTTCCGGTTAATTTTTCCTTTGCCTACACACATCCACACCGAATAGTCTGGCCTATTCTTTACATATTCTCCTCTGTCCTCACACCTGACTACACTGAGATTACCAAACAATTCTTCATCACCCAAGGGGTTACTGCACTAATTGTTCAGTGGCTACTTTCCTCTTGGTAAGGGTAGAGGTGACTCTTTAGCTATGGTAAGCAGCTCTTCTAGGAGAAGGACACTCCAAAATCAAAACATTATTCTCTAGTCTTAAGTAGTGCCATAGCCTCTGTACCATGGTCTTCCACTATCTTGGGTTAGAGTTCTCTTGCTTGAGAGTACAATCGGGCACACTATTCTGTCTTATTTCTGTTCCTCTTATTTTGATAATGTTTCTACACTTTATATAGGAGATATCTATCTTATTGTTACTCTTCTTAAAATATTCTATTTCCCTTTTTTCCTTTCCTTACTGGGCTATTTTCCCTGTTGGAGCCTTTGGGCTTATAGCATTTTGCTATTCCAACTAGGGTTGTAGCTTACCAAGTAATAATAATAATAATAATAATAATAATAATAATAAAAATAACAATAATAATTATAATAATAATAATAATAATATTAATAATAAGAATAAAAAAAAAATAATAATAATAACAACAACATACGTTTGCATACAAACATCATAATATCTTCATTTATAATTAGGTACTTAAGCTTCACATTTGCAATAATCATATCAGATAAAAGGTAAAAGATATGACTAAAATAGTCACTGACCTTATAGTGCTAATTTGTGTTAGCCATATGGTCCCTTACTACTATGCTAGCCTTCACAGCAGTCCACAGAATCATCTGTATTGTTTGGTATGGCTTCTAAAACTAATCTCTGGCTTGAATGTACAGTTGGCTCCATCAATTCCGGCACACTTCACGGGAAGCCAAGACGACGTCAATGTACCGGAATTAATGAAACCAACTGTACATCTTTCAAATAGTTTCTTTAGCATTATTTTGGTGAATTTGGCATTATTTTCATTCAGTAATAAGATATGACTGCCTAAACACTTCCCGGAGTCTAAAACTATTGGTAAATTGAGTTAATAAAATAATTTAGGACTGGCAGCTGTTCTTCACTCATCGTGATTCACAGAGATATTTCTCAAGAAGTGAAATACAGGAATGCATACTGACCTAACTGAACTAATCAAAATGTTAGGTCATATAATTGGGGTGGGTCACTTCGGGGT
The DNA here is from genome assembly GCF_036898095.1 of Palaemon carinicauda. Taxonomy (NCBI): domain Eukaryota; kingdom Metazoa; phylum Arthropoda; class Malacostraca; order Decapoda; family Palaemonidae; genus Palaemon; species Palaemon carinicauda. The sequence goes on along the minus strand of NC_090766.1, from coordinate 6,326,608 downwards.
GGGGGGTGGGGGTGGGGGGGGGGAGTCCTCCTAACCTAATCTGACCTGAGGTACTACAGCCTATTTCATTAAGAGTTATTCGCTTGAGTACATACCTTGCTAATTTCATGTCCTTTTTGTGTACCATTACATTCAACGTCTAAAAAAATACCTTTTTAAAATTACTTATACAGCCTACTTCATTAAACATTAATCCCTTAATTACATACCTTGCTAATTTACTGTCCTCTTTGTG
>NC_090766.1:6206373-6318873 GCF_036898095.1 Palaemon carinicauda | reverse complement strand
GGTTAGAGTTCTCTTGCTTGAGGGTACACTCCGACACAGTATTCTATCTTATTTATCTTCCTCTTGTTCTGTTAAAGTTTTTATAGTTTATATAGGAAATATTTATTTTAATGTTGTTACTCTTCTTAAAATATTTTATTTTTCCTTTGCTTCCTTTCCCCACTGGGCTATTTTCCCTGTTGGAGCCCCTTGGCTTATAGCATCCTGCTTTTCCAACTAGGGTTGTAGCTTAGCAAGCAGTAATAATAATAATAATAATAATAATAATAATAATACAGTATCCCTGCATACGTATCTAAACTAAGAAACCATTGTATCCTACAATACCCAAAATACATTAACATGTAACAAAAGTTGAGGCATACACTACTATTTACACTAAATCAACATTGTATCATGTATTATCCCAAACATCTACCTAGGACAACGCCTGTAAAGAGATCGAAATAAAAAGAAGAATAACCCTCGGTTGGCAAGCGTTTGGAAGAGCCAGTACAGTGTTAAAAAATAAGAAGATTCCTATCATCTTAAAAAGGAAAGTCTATGATCAGTGTATCCTCTCCACTGTCACCTATGGCGCCGAAACTTGGAATCTAACAAAAAAGCTTTCCCTTAAATTACGAACAATGCAGAGGGCACATGAGAGAATTATGCTAAATCTAACATGGAATGATAGAAAAACAGCTAAATGGATACGTCAAAAAACTAAAGTAATGGATATCCTTGAAACCATTAGCAAGCTCAAATGGAACTGGGCAGGGCACATTGCTAGGATGACAGACAACCGATGGACATCACGAACAACCTTCTGGACACCCCGAGGATACACAAGAAACCGAAGAAGAAAAAAAAAACCCGCTGGCGAGATGACTTAGACCAACATAAGCAACAGTGGCACAGAATAGCTTGCGATAGAAGTCTGTGGAGAAACCTGGGGAAGGCCTACATCCAACAAAGGACTTTTGAAGGCTGAAATGATGATGATGATGATTATCCCAAAGCTACATTTATATTAAAAATACAGTACCCTGTACATACATTCTACACTATTATTACTTCTGAATATGGTTTATTAGTCCTGTAACCTAAAATTGAAAAGGTGTATCTTGCAGTAGTATATACATACTAAAGAAGAATTTATATATCCTGCATTTATATCTCCACTATAAATCCTGTGCCCTACAAAGAATAAGAAATTCGTATTTCGAAATTATATTCATAATGAAAATAAAAATCTTGGAAACATTTTTTAGTGATCGCATATTTCCAATAGAGAAATCTGACCATGATCATCCACATTCATTTAAAAGACCTTATCCTGAACAGGAATTTCGACAAAGAAGAACACGTCCTGTGTATGTGTGTGTGTAAAAATCACGAAAGCTGACACGTGACACTGTGCGTCAAATCAGCGCACCAGTCCTCTGCATGTATGGTCTGCTTAAGCCCTGGTCTGTTTTCCGTTAATCCTGTATTATTCTTTTACCTAAAAACTGACTTTTTATGGAATTATCTAGAAACTGACAGCTATGGGATCCCCTTCTCCTGTATGAAAACGATGTTTTTGTATATGTATTCTCATTGTTGAGTCCGTTGGTGTCCCTGATGGACGAAAGTACTAACTCCAATCAAGTCTTCACTTTTTCTTTCATGGATATAATACATACACATACACACACACACACACACACACATATATATATATATATATATATATATATATATATATATATATATATATGTATTTATATATATGTGTGTGTGTGTGTCTCCAAGAAATATCGACAAAATAAAACACGTCACACACACACACACACACACACACACACACATATATATATATATATATATATATATATATATATATATATATATATATATATATATATATATGCACACACACACACACACACACACACACATATATATATATATATATATATATATATATATATATATATATATATATATATATATATACATATAATTTAGGTCCTCAAAAAACCATCCTGATCATACATAGATAACAAACTACCATGAACATACATTTACACTAAACTATACCATGACCACACATATCCCCTTTGAAACTATCCTGAACACATTTTAACCATGACTAAAGCTAGATAATCATCAACATAAGCTAAGAAATTATTCTGACCAAACTAAAAAGAGGCTAAATTGGGTCTTAAATACATTTTATGTCCCGTAGGATGGAGCTATTATATATACTCCCGGATTAAAAAAAAATCGTTAATTTCAAATGTGGTCACTATGTTCATCTTTCATTGTAAGTTTATAAGCTAATGTAAATTCAGTGACTATTGCACTATACGATTATAAAAAAAAAAAAAAAAAAACTGGTTAAAATTGAATTATTATTTTTGTGACTTAAAAACATTCCAATTTTATTATTCTAGAAAAAAAAAATCATGAATACTTCACCAAAATTTTAATTTGTTCACCAAATATATTCGCAGTTAACTTAAGTGTTCTAATTGTAACTTGAATAACAGAAATCTACCAATCATAAGATCATTAGTATAAAATATGCACATCAAATTACAGACATCATAAAGTATGGAAAAGCCTGCAGACAATATTTTCTTGTCTGTCATACACACGACTCGTGGATGGCAACTAGCCAAGGCAATCTCATTGCCACGTCTTTTACAATGTTGATTCCTCTTGTTTTCACTACTTTCAAAGTGAGACATCATCTCAAATATTCAACTTACTGCTATTCGTCTCGACCGTTAGTAACATTATTATTATTATTATTATTATTATTATTATTATTATTATTATTATTATTATTATTATTATTATTATTATTATTATCATTATTACTTGCTAAGCTATAACCCTGGTTGGAAAAGCAGGATGCTATAAGCCAAGGGGCCTAACACGGATAATACCCCAGTGAGGAAAGGAAACAAGGAAAAATAATACATTTTAATAACAGTAACATTAAAATAAATACTATAAGCCCAGGGGCTCCAACATGGAAAATAGCCCAGTGAGGAAAGGAAACTAGGAAAAATAACATTTTAAGAACAGTAACATCAAAATAAATATTTCCTATATGAACTAAAAAAACTACAACAAAACAAGAGGAAGAGAACTTAGATAGAATAGTGTGCCCGACTGTACCCTCAAGCAAGAGAACTCTAACCCAAGACAGTGGAAGACCATGGTACAGAGGTTATGGCACTACCCAAGACTAGAGAACTATGGTTTGATTTTGGAGTGTCCTTCTCCTAGAAGAGCTGCTTACCATAGCTAAAGAGTCTCTTCTACCTTTACCAAGAGGAAAGTGGCCACTGAACAATTACAGTGCATAACCCCTTGAGTGAAGAAGAATTGTTAGGTAATCTGTGTTGTCAGGTGTATGAGTTAGAATATGTAGAGAATATGCCAGACTATTAGGTGTACGTGTAGGCAAAGGGAAAATGAACCGGAACCAGAGAGAAGGATCCAATGTAGTATTGCCTAGCCAGTCAAAGGACCCCATAACTCTCTAGCGGTAGTATCTCAACGGGTGGCTGAGTCCCTGGCCAACCTACTTCAAAACATTAAAATCATCAGCCTTCTATGGTTCATGATAAAGGCATCTCTGTATTTCAACATCAGTGATCCATAAGAAATTCTCATCTCAAATCATAAAATATGATTTAGAAAATGAATTACTTTCTGAACTGCAAATTGTATCAGGAATTATCAAAACCTCAAGTCTTTGGGAAATATTAAAAACTTTGAAATTCTTCAGACATCGAGACCAAGTCAGCCTTTCCCCAGTCAGGTGAGGCAAGCCAGGACTTTGTCTATAGACTTTTAGATGAACAGTCGTATGTCAAAGACCTGGGTTCCCTCATCTGACAATTGCATCGTGAATTGGAAGCACAATCAAGCAACTGCATCTTAGGAGAATTGACCTCTATCCTACATGAAGCGAAACGCTCAAGATATTCCCTATTTCTTGAGGATTCGTCGGTCCTATTGTTTATTGTGATTTCATTGATTGTGTGTTGACATGAGTTTCAGTAAATGTGTGTGTTGACATGAGTTTCAGTAAATGTGTGTGTTGACATGAGTTTCAGTAAATGTGTGTGTTGACATGAGTTTCAGTAAATGTGTGTGTTGACATGAGTTTCAGTAAATGTGTGTGTTGACATGAGTTTCAGTAAAAGATTGTGTTGACATGAGTTTCAGTAAAGTGTGTGTTGAAATGAGTTTCAGTAAAAGTTTGTGTTGACATGAATTTCAGTAAAGTGTGTGTTGACATGAGTTTCAGTAAATGTGTGTGTTGAAATGAGTTTCAGTAAAGTGTGTGTTGAAATGAGTTTCAGTAAAAGTTTGTGTTGACATGAATTTCAGTAAAGTGTGTGTTGACATGAGTTTCAGTAAATGTGTGTGTTGACGTGAGTTTCAGTAAATGTGTGTGTTGACATGAGTTTCAGTAAAAGTGTGTTGACATGAGTTTCAGTAAAGTGTGTGTTGAAATGAGTTTCAGTAAAGTGTGTGTTGAAATGAGTTTCAGTAAAAGTTTGTGTTGACATGAATTTCAGTAAAGTGTGTGTTGACATGAGTTTCAGTAAATGTGTGTGTTGACGTGAGTTTCAGTAAATGTGTGTGTTGACATGAGTTTCAGTAAAAGTGTGTTGACATGAGTTTCAGTAAAGTGTGTGTTGACATGAGTTTCAGTAAAAGTTTGTGTTGACATGAGTTTCAGTAAAGTGTGTGTTGAAATGAGTTTCAGTAAAAGTTTGTGTTGACATGAATTTCAGTAAAGTGTGTGTTGACATGAGTTTCAGTAAATGTGTGTTGACGTGAGTTTCAGTAAAAGTGTGTGTTGACATGAGTTTCAGTAAGTGTGTTGACATGAGTTTCAGTAAGTGTGTTGACATGAGTTTCAGTAAAAGTGTGTGTTGACACGAGTTTCAATAAAAGTGTGTGTTGACACAAGTTTCAATAAAAGTGTGTTGACATGAGTTTCAGTGAAAGTGTGTTGACATAAGTTTCAGTAAATGTGTGTGTTGACACGAGTTTCAGTAAATATGTATGTTGACATGAGTTTCAGTGAAAGTGTGTGTTGACATGAATTTTTATCCCGGAGGAGGCGAAACTCGAAATATTTAGCATTTCTTATAAATTTCATTCTTACTTGGGAGTTTTATTATGTGTGAGAACTAGCACTCCTTGATAAGGAAACCAGCAGTGCATCAAGACAGTGGAAGACCATGGTACAGAGGCTATGGCACTACCAAAGACTAGAGAACAATGGTTTGATTTTGCAGTGTCATTCTACTAAAAGAGCTGCTTACCACAGCTAAAGTGTCTCTTCTACTGTTACCAGGAGAAAAGTAGCCACTGAACAATTACAGTGCAGTAGTTAACCATATGGGTGAAAAAGAATTGTTTGGTAATCTCAGTGTTGTTAGGTGTATCAGGACAGAGGAGAATATGTAAAGAATAGGCCAGACTATTCGGTGTATGAGCAGGCAAAGGGAAAGTGAACCGTAACCAGAATCAAGCTGATCAGGTAAACATGTGGCCCATTTCAAATTGCCTATTCAATATTCAACTAAGGCACCGAGAGGAGAGATTTTTCCTACCCAGGTTGTCTCATTACGTTATAGGTGCACACACCATCCTCCTTTTACTTAAACCAGCAGAGGTAAGGTAAGGTAAGGTAGGGTAAGGTTCCCCCATTCGACATTCTCACGACCAGAAATCTTGTTCCCCAGAGCATCATCGCGTATAGTCGGACATCTCTGAACATGTGAGAAGGTCCGTTGATATTGAAGATCAAGCTTTTGAATACCTGAAAGACTACTTGGTTGACAGAAATTACTGTGGGCTAATAGGAAACTCTTTGTCATCATATGAACCATGAAACAGAGGGATGCCTCAGGGAAGTGTACTGGGCTCAATCTTATTTTGTATCTATACTATTGGTCTGTCGAAAATACTACAAAGGCATGGAATGGAGTTCAAACTATTTGCAGATGATACACAATTTTACTTCTCTATAAATGATATAGACGACACTACTGAAACTCTAAACCGAATTCTTGCCAGTGTTAGGGAATGGATGACAATCAAATATCCAAAATTAAATGAAAATAAAACAGAGTTTATGGTTATTTGAAAGACAAACTGTAAGAAACTTGGGTGACATTCAAATAAACATGAATAACTCTGCCCTTATATCCAGAAAAGTTCGCGATCTAAAAGTATCTCCTGACTGCATCTTGTCTTTCAATACCCAAATAAATAATGTAGTGAAAACTGCTGGCTATCATCTGAGAAATATTGCTTTCATAAAGAAGTACCTGGATAAACATTCTGTAAAGAAACTTGTGATAAACTGTGTTAATACAAGGATTGGCTACTGCAACTCCATTTACTATAATTTACCAAAAGTGCAACTTAAGAAATTGCAACACATAAACAGATGAGAAAGACTGATAAAAGGTGTCCCACCCAGAGAAAGGATCACTCCTTTACTAATTGATTTACAATGGCTGCCTATTAAAATATGTATAATAACCCAACAAGTCATCAGAACCGGACGTCCAAAATATCCCCTTTATAATAAAGGAGATATATTTTACAAAGATATAAAAATTCTTTGACCAAAAAACTATTCCAGGGTATTTTTGAATCTCGTCGTCTCCTTAGTTATAACTATATATAATATATAATATATATATATATATATATATATATATATATATATATATATATATATATATATATATATATATATATATATATATATATATAGTTTATGTAGTAAATATTTATTTTAATGTTACTGCTCCCAGGATATTTCCTTTTTCCTTTTATCCTTTCCTTACTGAGTTATTTTCCCTGTTGGGGCCCCTGAGCTTATAGCATCCTGCTTTTCCAACTAGGGTTGTAGCTTAGCAAGTAATAATAATAATAATAATAATAATAATAATAATAATAATTTCAAAAGATTTCATTCCAACTGATCCCCAGGTTCCCTGAAGCCCCGTCCGTCATCATTACGATGGTGCCCATTGATAGCCACGTCTTTATGAGACTCGAAGATTTCCTGTCGAAGGCCGTGAAGGAGGGCATCCCCACACTTTATCCTATTTATGGACCCCTGGCCAAGATGGTTGGGGTGCTTTCCACCTCCCTAAATTTTACGTAAGTTGAATCGTGTATGTAAATTTCTTTGTTGGTGGTGGTGGTCAGAGAGAGAGAGAGAGAGAGAGAGAGAGAGAGAGAGAGAGAGAGAGAGAGAGAGAGAGAGAGAGAGAATGACAATTGATGAAAAACAGTGACGATTGATCTACAAAATAATCACAGCTTCAAAGATCAAAGTACAAATGAATATACAAATGTCTATACTCCTTTTCACACACACACACACACACATATATATATATATATATATATATATATATATATATATATATATATATATATATATATATATATATATATATATATATATATATATATATATATATATATATATATATATATATATATATATATATATATACACACACACACATATGGTACCTGTATCATTATCATCCCCAGCCATAAATAGTCCAATGCAGGGCAAAGGCCTCAAACAATTTCTCCCAATCGCGTCTGTTTATGGTCTTTCTATGACAACCTAGACCCCCAAATTTTCTTAGCTCGTCAATTCACCGTCTTCTCTTCCTCCCCCTATTTCGTTTGCAATCTCTAGGGACCCATTCTGTTATTCTTAATATCCATCTATTATCTCTCATTCTCACTATATGTCCTGTCTGTGTCCATTTCCTTTTCTTACATGTTAAAAGATCCTCTACTTTAGCTTGCTCTTGTATCCATGTTGCTCTTTTTCTGTCTCTTACTCTTATTCCCCTCAATATTATTTTCATAGCTCTTTGATTAAATGCTTTTCTTTTTAGAGAAAGTGACATTTTACTTTTCATAATCTCATTCTGATTACCAAAAGCTCTTCACCTCGTGCTTATCCTTCTTTTAATTTCGGTCTCATGTCCTGGGGAAACACTTACTGTCTGTCCTATAAATATATTCATTGGTAATCTCTAATGATTTGTCCATAAGCCGTATTTGTAGTGTCTGCATTTTCATTAAGCAATATCTTCGCTCTACAAATATTAATTTTCGCTCCTACATTTCTGCTTTCTCTTTTCAAATCTTCTATCATATATTGTAATCTCTACCATGATTCACTTAATAGAATTATGTCTTCTGCATATCTTAAGTTGTTAAAGTATTCCTCATTAATTATAATTCCTCCATATTCATAACCTAAATTCTTAAAACCTTCTTCTATTTATATATATATATATATATATATATATATATATATATATATATATATATATATATATATATATATATATATATATATATATATATATATATATATATATATATAAACCATTCCACTGATTGAAATGGCTATCAATTTCTGCTTGACCTTTCAGGCCATTTCCTTATTTTTTAATGATAATTAATTTTCAGCAACTTGCAAGGGATGAGATTGCTAAACCACAAACTTTTTGTCCCTCAGTTGCACCCTTCAACAATCAAATAACAACTATGTACCTCATATTCATATGTAAATTCCAGTATAAGTAAATATTATACATATATTACATCACGACCTTCTCCCAAAACAGTTACAAGTTGGTGGTGCCCTCGGATAGTTCCTGGGGTTCTAGATCGCCCAACGGCACCTGGTCCGGAATGGTGGGACAAGTGTATAGGAAGGTTGGTGGTACTCTGTAACATTGCGCTTGTCCCAAGCAGATACTATTTATATGGTCCAAGCAAAAGAACACGAGAGAAGTATCAGTTCTTAATATACAACTAAATCTAAAAGACTTAGTTTCTCATTTGAGAGAAAATAGAATCTCTACTCTAATGCTGAGCATTAGTCAGGAGCTAAATCTTAACAACTATTCCTTTTCTTCTTATTTTTCAAAGGAAGTGGACATGGGCCTTGGTCCCTTCACCACAATCCTTAGCAGATTCCAGGCAGTCGACATGTCCGTCCCGTTCTTCTTTGATACTCTGGGCATCTTGTCGGCAAGAGGTAGTGCCGCTATCAACCCCTGGGGCTTCTTAATGCCCTTGAAAAATACAGTCTGGGCCTCACTCATAGCATCGCTTCTTATTGTTTGCATTGTTCACTTCCTTTTCGAACACTTCCTTCAACCAGAGGCTTCGTGGCAGAAACAGTTCGGTAGGATTCTATTTGAATATTTTCAGCCTCCGTTGGATCATGGTGAGTATATATTTCTACTTACATTTATCTCATTCATTGCTTTATTATTCTGGTAAATGGTGCTCGTTCTCGTTTATTATCAATATAATTGTAACATTCAATACAAAAAAAATATATCACTTAATGTCTGCAATGAAAACTCCAATGCTGCCTCTTGCAATACAGCCCTTGCAAGGAATACATGGAGTGTATGGCAGAAGCCCCTACTTGGAAGCTGGATCCTGGTGTCTTTTCTGTTGAATTCAAGTTATAGCGGAAACCTTAAGTCCATGATGGCTCTACGCTACATAGGGCATCCTATACAGACTGTGAGAGACCTCATTGAAGATACAAATAAGAAGATCATAATAGAACATAGGACGTCTTACTTAGCAACTGTCCAGGCGAGTTCCTTTGAAGTTTACCGGGGATGTTTATTAAAAAGACATTCAGAATTTAAATCATATGTTTGTATGCCACTAGTATCATTAACTATATGTACTGACATGGTGTACAGTACTGTATAATAGTGCTACGTACAGTTTATCATAATACCTTTTAAGTTTTCCGATATCGCATTAGATTAGAAAAATGTTATTTTGATAATGAAATAAATTTTTGAATATACTTACCCGGTGATTATAATAGCTGCAACTCTGTTGCTCGACAGAAAACTCTAAGGTAAAACTCGCCAGCGATCGCTACACAGGTTGCGGGTGTGCCCAACAGCGCCATCTGTCGTCCAGATACCCAGTACTCAATGTAAACAAAGACTCAATTTTCTCCTCGTTCCACTGCGTCTCTATTGGGGAGGAAGGGAGGGTCCTTTAATTTATAATCACCGGGTAAGTATATTCAAAAATTTATTTTATTATCAAAATAACATTTTTCAATATTTAACTTAGCCGGTGATTATAATAGCTGATTCACACCCAGGGGGGTGGGTAGAGACCAGCAATATATGTTTACATTATTATGAGCTAAGAGTTTTTATTTCATTTTAGAAGTTATCAAAATAACAAAAACAAAATAAATAGGTACCTGGTAAGGAAGTCGACTTGAACAATTACTCTGCCTTTTTAAGTACGTCTTCCTTACGGAGCCTCGCGATCCTCTTAGGATGCTGATCGACCCCTAGGATCTGAAGTATCAAGGGTTGCAACCCATACAACAGGACCTCATCAAAACCCCTAATCTAGGCGCTTCTCAAGAAATGACTTTGACCACCCACCAAATCAACTAGGATGCGAAAGGCTTCTTAGCCTTCCGGACAACCCAAAAACAACAATAAAAACATTTCAAGAGAAAGATTAAAAAGGTTATGGAATTAGGGAATTGTAGTGGTTGAGCCCTCACCCACTACTGCACTCGCTGCTACGAATGGTCCCAGAGTGTAGCAGTCCTCGTAAAGAGACTGGACATCCTTAAGATAAAAAGACGCGAACACTGATTTGCTTCTCCAATAGGTTGCGTCCATTATACTTCACAGAGATCTATTTTGTTTAAAGGCCACGGAAGTTGCGACAGCTCTAACTTCGTGTGTCCTTACCTTCAGCAAAGCTTGGTCTTCCTCACTCAGATGGGAATGAGCTTCTCGTATTAACAGTCTGATAAAATAGGATAAAGCATTCTTTGACATAGGCAAAGATGGTTTCTTAACTGAACACCATAAAGCTTCAGACAGGCCTCGTAAAGGTTTAGTTCGTTTTAAATAGAACTTAAGAGCTCTCACAGGGCATAAGACTCTTTCTAGTTCATTTCCAACCATATTCGATAAGCTTGGAATATCGAACGATTTCGGCCAAGGTCGAGAAGGTAGCTCGTTTTTGGCTAGAAAACCAAGTTGTAGAGAACATGTAGCCGTTTCAGATGAAAATCCGATGTTCTTGCTGAAGGCATGAATCTCACTGACTCTTTTAGCTGTGGCTAAGCATACCAGGAAAAGAGTCTTTAAGGTGAGATCTTTCAAGGAGGCTGATTGTAGCGGCTCGAACCTGTCTGACATGAGGAATCTTAGTACCACGTCTAAATTCCAACCAGGTGTAACCAAACGACGCTCCTTCGTGGTCTCAAAAGACTTAAGGAGGTCCTGTAGATCTTTATTGTTGGAAAGATCTAAGCCTCTGTGACGGAAGACTGATGCCAACATGCTTCTGTAACCCTTGATAGTGGGAGCTGAAAGAGATCGTTCTTTCCTCAGGTATAAGAGGAAGTCAGCTATTTGAGTTACAGAGGTACTGGTCGAGGAAACAGATACTGACTTGCACCAGTTTCGGAAGACTTCCCACTTCGATTGGTAGACTCTAAGGGTGGATGTTCTCCTTGCTCTAGCAATCGCTCTGGCTGCCTCCTTCGAAAAGCCTCTAGCTCTCGAGAGTCTTTCGATAGTCTGAAGGCAGTCCGACGAAGAGCGTGGAGGCCTTGGTGTACCTTCTTTACGTGTGGCTGACGTAGAAGGTCCACCCTTAGAGGAAGAGTTCTGGGAACGTCTACTAGCCATCGAAGTACCTCGGTGAACCATTCTCTCGCGGGCCAGAGGGGAGCAACTAGCGTCAACCTTGTCCCTTCGTGAGAGGCGAACTTATGCAGTACCTTGTTGACAATCTTGAACGGAGGGAATGCATATAGATCTAGATGTGACCAATTTAGGAGAAAGGCATCTATATGAACTGCTGCTGGGTCCGGGATTGGTGAGCAATATATTGGGAGCCTCTTGGTCATCGAGGTTGCGAAGAGATCTATGGTTGGCTGGCCCCAGGTGGCCCAAAGTCTCTTGCATACATCCTTGTGGAGGGTCCATTCTGTTGGAATTATTTGTCCCTTCCGACTGAGACAATCTGCCATGACATTCAAGTTGCCTTGGATGAACCTCGTTACTAGCGAAATGTTTAGACCTTTTGACCAGGTGAGGAGGTCCCTTGCAATCTCGTACAACGTCAGTGAGTGGGTCCCTCCTTGCTTGGAGATGTACGCCAAAGCAGTGGTGTTGTCCGAGTTCACCTCCACCACTTTGCCTTGAAGGAGAGACCTGAAGCTTTTCAAGGCCAGATGTACTGCCAGTAGCTCCTTGCAGTTGATATGCATTGTCCTTTGACTCGAGTTCCATATTCCCGAGCATTCCCGACCGTCTAATGGCGCGCCCCAGCCTACGTCCGATGCGTCCGAGAAGAGAACGTGGTTGGGAGTCTGAACAGCCAGGGGCAGACCCTCTCTGAGGCTGATACTGTCCTTCCACCATGTCAGGCAAGACTTCATCTTCTCGGAAATGGGGATCGAGACCGCTTCTAGCGTATTGTCCTTTTTCCAGTGAAATGCTAGGTGAAATTGAAGAGGACGGAGGTGTAGTCTTCCTAATGACACGAACTGTTCCAGGGATGATAGTGTCCCTATCAGACTCATCCACTTCCTGACTGAACATCGTTCCTTCTTCAGCATGTTCTGGATGCATAACTGGGCTTGGCTTGTTCTGGGGGCCGACGGAAAAGCCCGAAAAGCTAGACTGTGAATCTCCATCCCTAAATACACAATAGTTTGGGATGGGACCACTTGTGACTTTTCCATATTGACAAGGAGACCCAATTCCTTGGTCAGATCTAGAGTCCACTTTAGATCCTTCAGACAGCGACGACTGGAAGAAGCTCTGAGAAGCCAGTCGTCCAAATAGAGGGAGGCTCGGATGTCCGCTAAATGAAGGAATTTGGCTACATTCCTCATCAGCCTCGTAAACACAAGAGGAGCTGTGCTTAGGCCAAAGCACAGGGCTTGAAACTGGTAGACAACCTTTTCGAAAACGAATCTCAGAAAAGGTTGGGAGTCCGGGTGGATGGGGACGTGGATGTAGGCGTCCCTTAGGTCTAACGAGACCATCCAGTCTTCCCTTCTGACCGCTGCTAGAACCGACTTTGTGGTCTCCATGGAGAACGTTTGCTTTGTGACAAAGACATTCAGCGCACTGACGTCTAGCACCGGCCTCCACCCTCCTGTCTTCTTTGACACCAAGAAGAGACGGTTGTAGAATCCCGGGGTTTGATGGTCCAGGACTTTGACTACCGCTCCCTTCTCTAGTAAGAGAGACACTTCCTGTTTCAATGCTCGTCTCTTGTCTTCCTCTCTGTACCTGGGAGAGAGATCGATGGGAGACGTTGCTAGAGGGGGTTTTCGTACAAACGGGATCTTGTACCCCTCTCTGAGCAACTTCACAGATTGTGCATCTGCGCCTCTCTTTTCCCAGGTCTGCCAGAAGTTCTTGAGTCTGGCTCCCACTGCTGTCTGAAGAAGCTGGCAGTCAGACTCTGCCCTTAAAGGACTTGGTTCCTTTCTTCTTTCCACGTCTCCCTTCGGCACGAGAACCTCCTCTGCTGGAGGCTCTGCCACGAAAGGGCGGAATAAAACGGGACGCTGGAGTGTCCATCCTTGGTCTAGCTGACAAGGTAGGCAAAGGGGTGGCTTTGCGAGCAGAGGACGCAACAAGATCGTGAGTATCCTTCTGTATCAAAGAAGCGGCAATTTCCTTAATCAGGTCCTCTGGAAAAAGGCACTTGGAAAGAGGAGCAAACAGAAGTTCGGATCTCTGGCATGGTGTAACTCCAGCTGAAAGGAATGAGCATAGGTTTTCACGCTTCTTAAGGACTCCGGACACAAAAGATGCAGCAAGCTCATTAGACCCATCACGTACGGCCTTATCCATGCAGGACATAATGAGCAAGGAAGTCTCCTTCTCCGTCGGAGAGATCTTTCTGCTTAGAGCTCCTAGACACCAGTCTAAGAAGTTAAAAACCTCGAAGGCTCTAAATATACCTTTCAAAAGGTGGTCCAGGTCCGAAGATGACCAACATATCTTTGAGCGTCTCATGGCTAGGCGGCGGGGAGAGTCTACAAGACTTGAGAAGTCGCCCTGGGCAGAGGCAGGAACTCCCAAGCCGAGAACTTCTCCCGTGGCATACCAGACGCTCGATCTAGAAGAGAGTCTAGCAGGGGGAAACGTAAAAGCTGTCTTCCCTAAACTCTTTTTGGACTGCAGCCATTCTCCTATCACCCGCAAAGCTCTCTTGGACGAGCGTGCGAGGACGAGTCTAGTAAAGGCAGGAGTGCTTGACGGCATGCCTAACACAAACTCTGACGGAGGAGAACGCGGAGCCACAGACACAAACTGGTCCGGAAACATCTCTTTGAACAGGGCCAAAACTTTCCTAAAGTCCAAAGAGGGTTGCGTAGACTTAGGCTCGTCCAGTTCTGAATGCGGTTCATCTACGTGTGCAGCACCATCATCATCAGAAAGTCCCTCATCCGAGAACTGATGAGGGAACGGCAACGGAGTGGTTAACGGCTGGTTAGCTGAGTCCGGTCGCACGGGTGCATGCGTGACTGAGCCGGACGCAACGTCATGGAACTGCTGCCCAGTCTGTGAGCTGGCAACAACCATAGCAGCGCGGGGACGCACAGCGTCTACTCCAGACTGTCTAGACTGATGTGGGTGAGCAGTGGCAACCACACTGGGTTGCGGAGGTTGACGCACCGCGTCAAAACAAAACAACTCTGACGGTTGTTGAACCTCACGAACGTCAACGGATACCTCCGTGCGTCGCTGAACGTCACCATGCGGCTGGCAGATCACACTGGAACGCATGGGTGGCGGAACTCTCTCAACTGGAGTGCGTGAGAAGGTTACCTCAGCGTCCCCACGACGCACAACCGATCGTGTGGGTGGTTGTAGGCAAGGAGCTGCACTAGCTGGTGCGGCAGCAACCTTCTCCGCACGAAAGTCCTGCATAAGCGACGTTAGTTGAGACTGCATGTCTTGCAGTAAAGACCACTTAGGGTCTACAGGAGCAGGTGCGGCGACAGACGGTGTAACTGTCTGAAGCGGTACCGCTTTGCCTCTCTTAGGAGGTGAGCAGTCATCTGATGACTGCAGCGAGTCCGAACTGACCCAGTGGCTACAGCTGGGCCGTTGGACTTGTGCGGAAGGAACCGACTTGCGCTTTAACGGTCGTGAGACCTTGGTCCATGGTTTCTTGCGAGAAACACCTTCCGAAGACGAGGTATAAATGGGCTCTCTCGTCTTTGTTAGGCAGGGGCGATCTTGGGTAGATACGCCCGATACCACGGAGGGAACGTCTGTTCGCTGATTAAAGCCTCTCGAACCCATTTGTCGTACGACATTGCTTCTCCCCTGGACTTGGGAGCTTGCAAGAGGTCCCGGACTAGGAGGACGACAGGCACGAACAGACGAACCCTCAAGCGCAACACTATCCACAACACTATCACTCACTTTAACACTTCCCACTGCACTTTTACACTTCAGCTCCTTCACATCCGCCATGAGCTGATTACGGTCACTAGCCAGGGACTCAACTCTCTCACCCAGAGCTTGGATGGCACGCATCATATCAGCCATCGAAGGTTCCTGAGTGCCAGAAGGGGGATTAGGAGCAACCACTACAGGGGAAGGAATAGGTTGTGGGGCATGAGGAGAGGAAATGTCAATAGAACGAGAGGAACTTCTCCTAACTCTATCTCTCTCTAGCCTACGTGTATACTTTTGGAATTCGATAAAATCGAATTCCGAAAGCCCAACGCACTCCTCACATCGATCTTCCAATTGACAGGTTTTATCCCGACAATTGGAACAAACAGTGTGAGGGTCGATAGAGGCCTTCGGAAGACGCCTTGAACAGTCCCTAGCATTGCACTTCCTAAATTTTGGGACTTGTGAAGGGTCAGCCATTTTGAATTGGTCAAAGGGGAATTCAAAAACTATCAAAAAGTCATCAACAAAGAATCCGTAATCAAAAAGAGTTCAAGGATTTGTGAAGAGAAAGCCTGCACAGCGAAAGCTCAAAACTAGAATAATGTACTTCACCAATTAGTTGTGAAAACAAATCCAATTTAGCAACAGCGAGTAAGTACGTCTTGTCGGTAGCACAACAGAGAGAAAATTGAGTCTTTGTTTACATTGAGTACTGGGTATCTGGACGACAGATGGCCCTGTTGGGCACACCCGCAACCTGTGTAGCGATCGCTGGCGAGTTTTACCTTAGAGTTTTCTGTCGAGCAACAGAGTTGCAGCTATTATAATCACCGGCTAAGTTAAATATTGAAAATTAGTATCACAACGATTTTCTGTCAAAAATAGGCAGTTGTGTTGGGAAAAATTAAGATAACTTTTTTCAATATCTTTTGGCAACAGCAAGTTCCATTTGGTGACATCAATGAGCTCAACAAGGTTGGGGAAGCAGGCAGATACGTTGATTATAAAATGAGGAATTTCCTCTCTTATTCCGATAAGATTCTGAGAGGAGACCACGTGCAGATTTTCGACACAACGAATTCTCTATACTACAGAGCAAAGGAATTCTCCAGGACAGGTCAACCCTTCTTTCTTATAACAGTACTAAAACAAGCTATTATTATATATCTTAATTTTATCGCTGAGAAATAACACCATTGATATCCAAGAGACTTATTTATAAAAAATATTACTGAAATTCGATATATTCATAAAATAAATACTCATAAATTTTATATTTACGCTTTTTCAATAAGATGAACATTCCAAATATCCCCCTTCTATACCCCTAAGAAATCTTCCTTCACTTTGGTCTGACTGTATTGTGGTAATTAAATCATGTCTCAATCTTCTTTAAATTTGTCACGGCCCTTCCCTTTGATGAAGGGATTATCTAAATGGAAGACAGCCTGTGAATAGTGGTTTTCACACGCCCCTGTTGTATACACGACACCCACAAGGTGATCGCACGAGGGTTGTAACCTCTGCATTCCATGCTTTTATGTTTCTCTAGTATATTTGGAAGATTTATATTAGAAAAGTGTAAAGAAGGACTTCTTTCACCGGGCGTCACAGGTCTCTTCCCAGAAATAGATTTTTCCTTCGTCAAAATCCCTTAAATTAAACGCTGCAATGATCTGACTTTCTGATTTTCCAACCTTTAGGTCGATGTGATTTCTACCTGGCAAAAGAAACATTCATACCATTCGTGTATTCGATGATTTGGCAGAAAGGCAGTCTACTCACACCCGCAATCAATGTCCGGTAAGGATAATCGCACAATGAGCTATTTATATTATAAATACAGTAGCTACATGTATGGATTTGTGTATTTTTACAGCTACTGTACTGCATATAAAATTCACCTCGCTGTAACTGGGATATTGAGAGGAGATATCTAAATGGTGCGAGACCTCTGGTTGTGATTTATCACGCCCCAGTATTATACCGACACCTTATAAGGTGAGCGAGCTGGGTTCAACCTGGCATTCCTATACAACTTTTTCTCTGGTAATTTTATAGCAGTTTTTACCTTAGAAATGATGTAAAAGGAGCATTTCACTGAGCGGCACAGGTCTCTCGCCCAGAAATAGATTTTTCTTTCGTCAAAATCCCTTTTTTACAGCTACTGTACTGCATATAAAATTCATATTACATATACTGTATGGCATAATGATTAATCTAAGTGCTTTCCTAAAGGATACGTAAAGTGGTTGAAGCCGGCTTATACAATCTTTGGGTATCCCAGAACATAGATAATGTCACAGCATGTGCCAATCCTCCGATGAAAGTGTACTTACAAGACCCCATACATTTAGAGAATATTTGGGTAAGTGTTTTTTCCAATTAGAGTTGCATTTATATTGTAGGTATACAGTATGAAAACTACAGTACACTACAAAAGCCACAATGTCTCCTTAAGGATTTTTATTAACTTATATTCCAATAATTCCAAAGCAATCATAAATTTCATGAAAAAATCATTCCGTAATTTTGGTAATAGTATCTCACATTAAGAGAGAGAATTGAGCCTATCCAATCATACTGTCCACTGAATAAAAATTGAGAATTACCTGAACCCAACCCTAAGCCAAATAAATAACTAAATTAAAACCCCACCCCACCCTAAATGATAAGATAAAATCACAAACTTTAAAGTAATACAGTACAGTATAACAAATTTGGAGTAATTTGTATTTTTCCCAACTAATACAAACCGGTAGCTATTTATAGGGATTATCTTTTGGCAGAGCTGGAGGGTTAGCCATTAAGACTTAAATGCGAGGTGACAACCCTACCCGTCCACTAGTAGTGAGGAGGGGTACACCCCCCCCCCACCAGCTATTCACACATTGGTGAACTATGTCACATTTTTATTGCAGGTAAAACTTATCGGGGGACAGGTGATGGCGGAACATTTTGTATAAATAGCTACATGTTTGTACTAGTTAAGAAAAATACAA
Organism: Palaemon carinicauda; assembly: GCF_036898095.1. Taxonomy (NCBI): domain Eukaryota; kingdom Metazoa; phylum Arthropoda; class Malacostraca; order Decapoda; family Palaemonidae; genus Palaemon; species Palaemon carinicauda. The sequence continues at coordinate 6,300,350 of NC_090766.1, read as the reverse complement.
ATTACTTCCAAATTTGTCATTCATTCCTGGACTAACAAACCTCATGCTATGTACTGTATAGGGATGATTCGCCTGTTAGGAGGGTGGTAAGTCCGACCACAGGCTTGGTCACTGACCCGGGTTTTCTCTGTACAGTGTTTGACTGTGACTAGAGGAAACCTTGACACCTAGCTAAAGTGATACATAAAAGGAATATTGATAGCGGCCTGAGCAACCTGTGTGGTTGTGAGAGATAGCACAAGAACGTCTAGGTCAGCAAATTCTGAGTTTAAAAATAGGAATACATAATTTACACACAGACGTTTCCCAATGCCTACCTCGCAAGAGGCATTGGGGACATGTAAAAGTATAAACTCTATGCTACGCTTCACAAGGGAAATGGTTCCCACCTACAGAAAGGTGGGGCCAGCTTGCAGAGGGACCCATGGCGCTGTTCCCCAAGAGGGGAAGTTGAAGAAAAGAAAAGAGCCAGTCATTCTTATTCATTCATCCCAGACTAATCATGGGTAACCAATGCCCTCAACCATCAGCTACTTATCCAACAAGGAGCCTGATGTATTCTTAAACCACTTGTTATGCAGCCACCACAGAACCAATAAAAAATGTATCGAGGTTCCTTTGTAACACATCTTGCAGGTAGTGGAGGATGAAGGTCGTCTGATGATTCCACACGCCCACTTATAATACCTGAATTGAAGAAAAGTTATGTTTGAAAGTCAAGGATGTACTGATGCACCTGACGTCATGAGCTCTGGGTTTTCGAGCTGGAGGAGGGTTAGGATTCAATGCAGAGTCTATAATTTTACGAATCCAGGCAGAGATAGTATTCTTGGTGACATTCCTCTTAATTCTACCTGTACTGAAAAAAAAGGGCTGCCAGCAGGAGACAAGTTGCTGAAGTGCGTTTAAGATAATATCTCACACTTCTCACTAAGCAGAGTAACAGTTGATCTGGGTCATTGGTTACAGAACAGAGATTCTTAATCTGAAAGGACTCGAATGTAGGGTCCAGTACCCCTGGATTTTGAGTCTTTGCAATAAACTCAGAGATGAAGCTGAGTGTCACCTCCCCCCATCCCCTTGAATGGGCGATATCGTATGAGAGACCATGAAGTTCACTAACTCTCTTTGCGGAAGCTAAAGCGAGTAGGAACGCTGTCTTCAAAGTGAGATTACGGTCTGTTGCATGGCATAATGGTTCGTAGGGTGTGCCTCTAAGGACCGCAAAACGCGAACCACATTCCAAGGAGGAGGTCTTATCTCTGACTAAGGATGAGTGATCTCATAACTTCGCCTGAGGAGAAAAAGCTCCAATGATGGGGAAAGGTCAACTCCTTTCAGTCTAAAGACTAAGCTTTGTAGGTAGTAGGTTGGCCAGGGCACCAGCCACCCGTTGAGATACTACCGCCAGAGAGTTATGGGGTCTTTTGACTGGCCAGACAGTACTACATTGGATCCTCCTCTCTGGTTACGGTTCATTTTCCCTTTGCCTACATACACACTGAATAGTCTGGCATATTCTTTACATATTCTCCTCTATCCTTATACACCTGACAACACAGATTACCAAACAATTCTTCATCACCCAAGGGGTTACTGCACTGTACTTGTTCAGTGCCACTTTCCTCTTGGTAAGGGTAGAAGAGACTCTTTAGCTATGGTAAGCAGCTCTTCTAGGAGAAGGACACTCCAAAATCAAACCACTGTTCTCTAGTCTTGGGTAGTGCCATAGCCTCTGTACCATGGCCTTTCACTGTCTTGGGTTAGAGTTCTCTTGCTTGAGGGTACACTCGAGCACACTCTCCTATCTTATTTCTCTTCCTCTTGTTTTGTTAAAGTTTTTATAGTTTATATAGGAGATATTTATTGTTGTTACTCTTCTTAGAATATTTTATTTTCCTTTTTTCCTTTCCGCACTGAGCTATTTTCCCTGTTGGAGCCCCTGGGCTTATAGCATACTGCTTTTCCAACTAGGGTTGTAGCTTAGTAAGTAATAATAATAATAATAATAATTAAGGCTGAGCGATAGCCTTTCACTGGCGAGACCAAGAGGAGTTTTTCCTCACGAAGGTATACAAGAAACTGCTATTGTTGGTATACGGTAGTGGCATCCATGGGAGATATACCCCTTCTACAACACCAACCACAGATGACAGTCCACTTTGCCTGGTATTGTATACTGAGGCTGACGATTTTTGCGAATACCCAGACATCTTTCCCGCAACTTGTTATAAAATGCCTCTCTGAGAGAGGAGATGCTAGATAGTTTCCAGGTGTGAAGCCGAACAGATGGAACTGCCTTGTGGAAGATGTTCGCGAGTGGTTGCTTGAGTAGATCTTGTCGTAGAGGGAGTTCTCTCGGAAGATCTACTAGGAGTTGCAGAGTGTCCAGGAACCATTCTGCATGAAGCCACAGTGTTGCTCTGAATGTTATCAGTAGGTTGTTGGATGCTCTGGTTTTATTGAGCACCATTCTCATCATACAGAACGGGAGAATGGCCTACACGTCAATGTTGTCCCACTGTTGTTGGAATGTATCTTGCCAAAGAGCCTGATGAGGAGCGTCAGGTTTGTGGAGAGGAGTGTTGAGCTCGTGAGGATGATTGTTGATCACAAAATCTGCGGCGATGCTCATTAGAGTGCCAGGAGCGACGTCTTGAGGGTGATCGTCAGGAAGGGCGAGAAGATGACTGGTCTCATGCTGGCGAGCACCGAACAGATGGAGAGTGGGCCACAGACTGACGATTACTCGTAGATTGAAGATCAACAGCAGGTGAGTGCCTGTCACAAGGGCTGGAACGTTGCCTGTTGGATGAAAAAGAAGTTTGTAGATCATTAAGGGACGATGAGATCCGAAGATGGCGGGAGGACTTGTCGTCAGCAGGAGGCCGTTGGATGGGCGAGTGGGAGCGATGACCACGAGACAGGGTGGAAGGGCCAGGAGAGGGCGAGAGTTGGGCCTCGCAACGAGCTACTGCATCAGCAGTAGAGGCAACAATGGGCGCAGATGAAGGATCTCTCTGCACACCACGCTGAAGAAGCTGAAATAAAGCTTCTTTGGAAGGGGGTTCAGTAACTCCCCGGGGTGGCCATGCCTGCACCACATCTGAAAGAGAGAATGCTTCCCCGGCGGCCTGAGGCAAAGGTGTTCCTCTAGGGGAAGCAACAACAGCCCCGGTACCCCAAGGTTGCCATGAAGTAAGCTGGTCTGCACTCCTGTTCAATCGCCCCCCTGGAGGAGAACAGGCGAGGAGGAGCTTCAGAAAGAGGCCTAGGGTGCGGGAAGAGGAAGTTATAGGTATCTTTGCCCCTGAGGAAGACTCCGGGGAAGAGAGATCTCTTTTGGACTTATTCTTCCTACGACACCCAAACTTCTCCCACTGGGAGGCAGGCCTCTAGATGCTTCTCTGACCAAAGAGCACCATCAACACTTCAAGAAGGCCACAACTTACCAAGATTGAGGTCTTTGTGAGAATTGTCAACAGTAGACACAGCAATGGGATTACAGTACTTCACCTGTGTAAGGCAATACTCTTATCTCTCTTAAAGGACTCAACCAAGCATGGGGCAGACACTCTCTTTCCCTTACGCATTACTCCAGAAGACCCAACAGCGGAAAGACAAAGGAGACAGAGGGTTTCATCCTTGAAGCTAGGAAGGAATCAAAAGACCTTCTTTGGTATCAGCTTGGTCCCTGCCAAGTCCAATGCAGATGAATCTCTCATAGACTGCTACTTTCTCTTCTTAGCATTCCTCACCCACTGTACACGAGACCACTCCCTACATTTGTCCCATGGGAGAGACTGCGAGCAGTCCGGCCCCCTGCAAAACCTACAAAGCTGAGGAAGATTTATGCCAGTCTTATTCATCCAGCGGGGTTTGCCAGGGTAAAACTGCACGTCTAACCAAGGAGCCAACATCATTAACATACAGCACAGTAGAGACAAACACTAAAATGAGAAAGCAAAAGAGCTTTAAATGTTTAAACGTTGTTCAGGAATGGCACAGGCAAGGGACACGGGCAATGCCCTGGCAGAACACTGCCCTAGAGACTGACCATATACATATATATATATGATCAGTGGGTAAGCTCCATCTCCACCCAAGCTTGGACCAGGGAGGGCCAAGCAATGGCTACTGATGACTCAGCTAATAGACCTATAGGCTTCTCCAATCCTCCCATCCTTATCTCATAAGGATGGTGAGGTTGCAGACACTACAAGAAATTATCTAGCTTGAGAGGATCTTGAACCCCAGTCCAGCAGAATGCCAGAGGGTTGCTCTACCTGTTGGGTGGGCGGGGAATGACCACCACACGACGGCCAACTACGTTTACCTCGTTGAAAGCTTAATGGCCCTTCCAGTTTCGCTGAAGTCATACTCCTAATGAAGGTTGAGGGTGTGTATTGTGTATAGGAACAGATTACTGTATAACTCTACCTAAAAAATATTCTAATTCATAACGGTGATAATACCAAAGAGTGGGGACGTGGTTTCATACTGATATCATCCATTAAAACATCTAGAGTAATTCCCATTCCACTTGGATTAGAATACGCTTTACCTCATATAACTGGCAAGTTTGAAATAACTTAACCCTTTTACCCCCAGGCTATTTGGAACTTTCCAACCCTTAACCCCCAGGGGTTATTTTTTATTCAAGCACATTTTGCAGTATATATTTTTCAAATTGCTCTAACAGCCTTAATTTTTGTTATAGAGAAGTCAGGTTGATCTCATTCTCATGGAAAATGCCTGAAGTTTCTCAAAAAATTATATAAAAAAAAAAAAAATTGTAAATAGCAGTTTTTTGCAAGGACGTACCGGTACGTCCATGGGGGTAAAGGGATGTGTTTTGTGAAACGTACCAGTACGTCCTTTGGGGGTAAAAGGGTTAAAGTATCTTTTTCCATGAAAATAAAAATCCACAAATATTTTTACATACTGTACTTTCATAGATTTTTCCACATTTTATCCATTCTGGACAAATTGATAATACTGACAAAACATCTTTTCAGGGAGTCGCTGTCATATGGGGTGGAGGGATGCTGCTGGCTTTCAGCGCCTTTGCTTTGGAAAGTGTTTGGATCAAGTATCGTGCTGATGGAGATGACTGAACAAAGATCCGTTTAGTTACCATTGTTTTCTTTGCACGGCTTCTCTTGAAAACTAAACATGGTTTTCATTGTTATCAATAGTGATTGTATTTGAAAAGTGGAGATGAAAACAAGCATGTTTTCTTACTGTATTCGATATGCTAATAATAAATATAACCTTTTTCCTAAAGTAATTGAATAGCTCTTTTAATACTACTCAATTAATGTAGAGTAATGTATTTTGCTAAAAATGCTATGCTAGGTAACAAAATTCATTGGAAATCCCCCAAATTTATGAATATGATGAAAAATATCGCATTTTTCAAATAATTTGTATTTCTTCTAACTACACAAACCGAAGTCCTTTAATAGAAGCATACTTTAAGCGAAGCTGGATACGGTTGTTAAGCTTTAACAAGGTCGCAGTAATTGCAGGCCACCTACCTGAGTGGCCATTGAGCTCCCACTTTGACCTTAAACCTAGGACTTAAAGGGTGGTTGAAGATGGAAGTGTAACTTAAGAGACTCAGGGTTGCATAGGTAGGAAAAGCACAAATTACTGTGCTTTAAAATTTGTGATTTGTTCCCCCACGACTACAAATCTTCATCCTTAAATAAGAGCCTATCTTAAAGAGGGGGGAAATTCCTATAACAAAATTGGCTGGTTTAGTTTCCTGGGAAATGTCAAAGCACTTTGATCACATACAGAAGCAAAAAATATGACCCCTGTTAAACTCCTAATGACCTCAACAAGATGCTTACGATCACTACCTGGATGCTCACGGTCACGAACTAGACGCTCACGAGTTAGACGATCACGATCATGAGCTCGACGCTCACGGTCACGAGTTAGACGCTTACGATCATGATCTAGACGCTCACAAGCACAAGCTCTAGATGCTTACAATCACGAGCTAGACGCTCACATCGCAAGCGAGACGCTCACGATTGTGAGATAGATGCTCACAATCACAAGCAGGGCGCTCACTCTTTCGTCGAAACGCTCACGCTTTCCTGCGGGACGTTCCCGCTCACAAGCGAGACGCTCACATCCACGCTCTCGTGCGAGACGCTCACGCTCTCATGCAAGACGCTCACACTCATGAGCGGGAAGCTCACGCTCTCACACAAGCTGCTCAACGTTCTAGAGCAAGGCGCTCGTGATCATGATCACAGTCACGAGCGAGATGATCCCGATCGTCACCACACTGATTGTCGACTTGAGTTCAGCGATCATCAGATCACTGAATGTAATTGCGTCGATCAATTAAAACCTGATCACCGATTGCTAGCTCGTTACAGTAGTTGCCGATCGCCGACAATTGGCAATCGTCAACCACTTGAAGATCACTGATCACTGATCCCCGATCTTCAAGGTTAGATCTCTGATCCCTGAGTACCTACCTACAGCTTCGATTACCAGTTCACATAGCATCAGCTCGAAGATCACTGATAGCCATGCTGATCGCTGACCCCATGCTTGCGGGTCACCAGTTTTCCAATTTGGTAGATATCAGATTTACCAGATCTCCGATTTGTCAGCTGCCAACCGCCGTTTTCAAAGGCTAGAGAATCCCCAGTTGCTTATCAATAGCAACCTTCGCTGTTTTAATGTTCGACAGCTAGGCTTCTAAATCAGCAACCACTTCCATGAGAGGGAGATACTCAAAAGAGCACTCTCTCCTAGACAGCATAGATTGTCTCTCCTCGCTCTTGGGCTTACACTACTTAGTGATACATTTTAGAGTTGATGGAGTTTTAACAGTTTTTCCTTCTGGGAACGTAAAACTACACCCTTCTTCGACGACGGGAATAATACGCTAGCACAAAGTTCAGTTCCCTTCGCTCTTTTGGGTTCTTGTTTGAGTATCACAAGCAAGGCTTCTTGGGTTCCAGAAGTTTTCTCACTTTCTGCAAGATCAGAGTGATCTGCATCAAGGTAGCCAGTTTTGTGCATTGAATCCGGCACACTCATGGGAATCCATCTCTCATGAACGTACGTTTTTTTTTTACTTACGCTTCGTTCATACTACAAAAGGGCTAATGAACAAATTGCCTCAGGAACCAGGTTGCTGCTTCGTTTGTTACCTTCTCCCTTGCTGTCCCGTTTATTATAGGGCTGCTCATGGGCCGACTTTGCTTGAATAGGAACTACGCTAGTTAGGCAGTCTCCTGAAGCAATAGTATCTTGGATGTGGTAGGGGTGGCAGATCCCTTGAATCTGTTCCTCCCCCTCCAGTGAGAGACACAACCACATGAGATCACCACCATTCTCTCCCTCTTAGAGAATGAAATTCAGTACTGTCTAAGTGACAGCTATAGTAATTTACTTGCTACGATTTGGGTCGACCCTATATGGGTGACCGACGAGCATAACAGAAGTTGTTGGATTTTTGTGTTCTCCCAAGCTCAGTTGGCCTTTATGCTCTCGGACTTTTAGTGGGAATACATTCAACCAGAGGAAGCCAACTGAGCAGTCAGAGTGGCGACGAAATTTGATGGCGAGGTCGAGATGACGAAGTTTGATGGCGAGGTCAAGCGGACAAAGTTTGATGGCAAGGTTTTTTCCCTTTAAAGTAGAACCTGAATAGGAAGAGTGCCTCTTTGCTTTCTTCTTCTGCCACCTATCAAACCTCATCCAATGACAGGGCAATCACTCCCTGCACTCGTCACAAGGAGACTCCTGCTTGCAATTGTGACCTCTACGAATAGCCCAGAAACCGTGAGGACTACTCTCCCCAACCAAAATGGTGCCGCAACGGCACCCTTCAATACCAGGAAAAATGACAAATTTATTACTTTCAGCGTAGCTGAAATGACGAGCCATTAATTTTTAACGAAGGTTTACTACCCACACCGCTAGTTAGCGGGGGTAGGGGAGGGTAGCTTGCTAACACCCAACCCCCCCTCACACACCTGTGCTTGAGCTCACTTTGCTTGGAGGTAGGACTGCAAGGGGGATAGGGCTGGCGGGCAAGTTTGGTTAAATAGCTAAGGTTTGTATACTGTAATTAGGAAAAATACAAATTATCTACGAATTTGTCATTTGTTCCGTAACTGGAATACAAACCACGCTATTTAATTAGGGGTGACTCACCCATTAGGAAGGGTGGACGTCCCAGCCAGTCTGGCTTTTGGCTTTGCCCAGGGACTCCTTATTTGAGTGTGTAAGCACCCAAGAAATAAGGAGTCCATGCACCTTGCTAGAACCTTGCTACGCAAGGTCTGCGGCCTACGCAAGCTGTGTGAAGGTATCAAGAAGTGTGACTCGTCCTAGAAAGTTGTTCTGAAGATTTTTAGATGGAAACTTGTAGACTAGGACTTTCCCAATACTGTACCACCTCGTCAGAGTATGGGGACGTAACAGTATTAATCTTAATACTAGTAACACGAGGGAGCATGGTTTACCTGCAGTGATTTGAGGTCAGCTATGCAGAGACCCCAGGAGGCTGCTTTCCCCAAGAGAGGGGATGATGAAGAAAAGAATAAGGGCCGGTCAAACCTTTTCATTCATGCAGACTAAAACTGGGTAACAATGCCCTCAACCTTCAGCTACTTGTCCAATAAGGAGCTTGAGGTTTTAAACCAGCTGTTGTGCAGGCACCATAGGACCGATAGAGAACGTATCGAGTCTCCTGTGGGTCATGTCTTGCAGGTGGTGCGATGTGAACGTTGTTTGACGTTTCCACAACCCAACTTGAAGAACCTGCATCACTGAAAAATTTCTTTTGAAGGCCAGGGACATAGCTATGCCCCTGACATCATGTGCTCTGGGGCGACGTGACGGAGGAGGGTCTGGATTCAGTGCCAGGTCAATGACCCTAAGAATCCATGCAGAGATGGTGTTCTTGGTGACCATCCTCTTAGTCCTTCCTATGCTGACGAATAGTGCTGGCACACGAGGACGGACTGCGGCTGTTCTTTTGAGGTACAGCCTCAAGATCCTTACTGGGCATAGTAAGAGATGGTCTGGATCATCTGTTTCAGTACGGAGACTAGAAATCCGGAAGGAGTCGAATCGAGGATCCGCTACTCCTGGATTCTGAGTCTTAGCAATAAACTCAGGGACGAAGCTGAACATTACCTCCCCCCATTCCCTTGAATGGTCAATGTCATATGAGAGACCATGAAGTTCACTGACCCGCTTGGCCGAGGCCAAAGCTAGCAGGAATACCGTCTTCCAGGTTAGGTGGCGATCTGATGCCTGGTGTAATGGTTCATAGGGAGGTCTCTTAAGAGACCTGAGAACTCGAACCACATTCCATGGGGGAAGTCTCACTTCAGACTGAGGGCAAGTAAGTTCATAACTACGTATGAGTAGAGAAAGTTCTAGCGATGAGGAAATGTCTATTCCTTTCAGACTGAAGGCGAGACTTAAGGCTGAGCGATAGCCTTTCACTGCCAAGACTGAAAGGTGCATTTCTTCACGCAAATACACAAGGAACTCCGCTATTGTTGGAATAGTGGTATCGAGTGGAGAGATACCCCTTCCACGACACCAACCATAGAAGACTGGTAGACTGCTGCTGAAGACTTTCGCAGGTGTCCAGACATCCTGATCGCAATTTGTTGCGAAAATCCTCTCTCAAAGAGGAGATGCTGGATAGTCTCCAGGCTTGAAGCCGTAGTGAACCTACGGCTTTGTGGAAGATGTTGGCCTGTGGTTGTTTGAGTAGATTGTGTCGTGGAGGGAGTTCTCTTGTGGCTCCGTTAGAAGTTGCAGAAGGTCCGGGAACCATTCTGCATGATGCCATAGCGGAGCTATGAGGGTCATTGAAAGATTGACCGATGTTCTGGTCTTGTTGAGTACCCTCCTCATCAGACAGAACGGGGGAAAGGCGTAAACGTCGATGTTGTCCCACCGTTGTTGGAAAGCATCTTGCCAGAGAGCCTTGGGGTCTGGGACTGGGGAACAGTACAGCGGAAGCCTGAAGTTCAGGGCCGTTGCGAAGAGGTCCACAATCGGAGAACCCCACAAAGTCAGGACTTAGTTGGCTACTAGATGATCCAAAGACCACTCAGTACTCACTATCTGAGATGCTCTGCTCAGGTTGTCGGCAAGCACATTCCTTTTGCTCGGAATGAAGCGTGCCGATAGTGGTATCGAGTGGATTTCGGCCAATCTCAGTATCTCTATTGCTAGATGGGATAGTTGCTGCAAAAAAGTACCTCCTTGCTTGTTGATGTAAGCCACTACTGTGGTGTTGTTGCTCATCACCACCACAGAGTGACTTGCCAGGTACTGTTGGAACTGTTGAAGGGCCAGAAAGACAGCCTTCATCTCTAGGAGATTTATATGGAGGTATTTTTCTGACTCTGACCACAGGCCTTAGGTCGTGTGGTGCAGCACGTGGAACCCCCACCCTTTTTTTGAAGTGTCCGAAAACAGCATCAGATCCGGGGGGAGAACGAGAAGATCCACTCCTTTTTGTAGGTTCTCGTCTGCCACCCACCACTGGAGATCCGTCAGTTCCACAGGTCCCATGGGGATCTGGATGTCTTGAGTCGCCACAGGAGGGATCTCATCCTGAGGTGACCATTGGGAACTAGACGGGCCAGCAATGAAAGGTGACCGAGGAGACGTAACCACGATTGGGCTGGAAGTTCTTCTTGTCTGAGAAAAGGTCTTGCGACATTCCTCAGCCTTGCTATCCTGTCGTCTGATGGGAAGGCTTTGTGGAGAGTGGTGTCTATAATCATACCTAGGTATACCAGTCTTTGAGTGGGAAGCAGTGAAGACTTCTCGAGATTTACCATGATCCCTAGATCTTGGCAAAGTCTCAGAAGTTTGTCTCAGTGTTGAAGAAGGGTTGACACTGAGTCTGCTAGGATTACCCAATCATCCAGATAACAGAGGAGACGGATACCAATCCTGTGTCCCCAAGATGATACTAAGGTGAACACTCTGGTGAAGATTTGTGGTGCTGTGGAGAGACCGAAGCACAGCACCTTGAACTGGTACTTTCTGTTGTCTAGACTGAATCTTATGTACAGTACTGCCTTGAAGACGGGTGGACAGGGATCTGGAAGTACAGTACGCGGTGGTTAGGTCCAGTGTGCACATGAAGTCTTGCGGTCTTACTGCTGTCAGACCGTGTCCCCCGTTTCCATGTTTGATAAACTTGTTCAGAGCTGAGAGGTCGATGACAGGTCTCCAGCCTCCAGACGCCTTCTTTATAGGAAAGAGTCGACTGAAGAAGCCTAGAGATCCGTCGAGGACTCTTGGAGAGCGCCCTTCTTCAACAGGGTCTGGACTTCTGCCCGAAGGGCCTGCCCCCTTGCCAATCCCATGGCAAGGGAATTCAATGACACTGGATTCGTCGTCAGGGGAGGTAGAGATGTTATGAACGGGATGTGATATCCTAGACTGATCACGGAGATTGTCCAGGAATCGGCCCAGAGTTGCTTCCACCTGTTTGAGAAACTTTGTAGGCATCCCCCCACTGGTGGACATGCAGGGGGACTGCCTATCCTAGCGTTTGCAGCCTCGGCTGCTCCCTCTAGGATTCTTGCCTCCCCTTGGGGACATTTTGCCTTTCCTTTCTTTGACAGGAAAGGGCTTACACACCAAGGTCTTCGCTGTTGTTGTCGTCTTAGTGGTCTTGATAGGACGGGACTGCTGTGGTGCTGGAGGCTTATAGGATTTGAATGTTAAAGCCCTATGAAGGAGGGAGTCTTGATGAGACTTCCTCCACCTCTCAGCGGCATGTTCCACATCCTTAGGCTCCAACAAGACAGATCCCTCTAGGGAGGAATGTCTGAGCCTATTGATCTCGGTGCTAGGGACCTTCTGATGGAATCTCTCAGCTACTGCATCCCGACGTTTCAGGATGGTATTTGCCCACAAGTTCAAGACTTGGAGGGCCACAACCTCGATCGTGCGAGTACCTAAGAGAAGGAAGGTTTCCATAGCTTTCCTGGTACGTTCTTTGGAGAAATCCTCAGAACGTATCAGGATACCCAAGGACCCCAACCAGATATCGAGCCACGAAGTGGCTTGCATAGCACACTTCGCAACTTTCTCCTGGTTGAGGATCTCGGCTGCCGAGAACGAGACCTGCCGGTTGGAGAGTCTCTCAAGAGGGACTCTCCTGGTTAGCTCTTCCAATGAGTGGTGAAGAGGAAGAGCTAAACAAGGCTCCTCAAGGATCTCGAAGTACCTCCTCTGCTGTACGCGAGGAGGTGGGAGGAGCTTGTTGATGGCACCAGAACGGTTGGAGGAGAACATCTCGGAGAGCTGTTGTGAGATCTTGTCTCTGGTACTCTTAACCCCTTGAGACCAGGGGAGTGCTGCACTGGTCTTGGAGGGTTTCTGAGTACCAAAGACACGGTCCAAGACCGTATCGTTGCCCTCTCGAGGAGGGACCTCTGGGTCGGAAAATCCGCTGAGAGCCCTCATTAGAGTCAGAACTTGCCAAAACGCATGTTCTGACTCTTGCTGGTCTCCTCCTGCTGTAGGACTTGCAGCAAACTCTCCTTCTATCCCAAATGGCTCTACTTGGGGAGAGTTGTGGACATTCCCTGAGTGGCTAGCTGGCTCCATCCTAGTCCTAGTAGAGGACTTCGGCAATGTTTTGGAGTCCTTAGAATCCTTCCTGGGAAGGATGTAGGACTCCAACATTGACGAGGGTGGCATGTTCCTTTCAATCCACGACTGAGTAGACCCCTCGGCGCGAGGAGAGGTTTCCCCCATTGGTGCGATGGGGGAAAGTCTCTCTTCGCGTGATTCCCTTGGGGACGGGAAATCTTCGTCTGAAATGGAAGGAGAGGCAATCTGAGGAAAAGAAGGAACCTGCCTCGAAGGTCTGCGTGGAGTCAGTTTCGCCCTTGGGGAAGTGACCGCGTCTGGAACTCCTCTTTTTCTCTTCAAAGGGGTAGAAGAAGCCATGGTTCTGTGTCCCAATTCAGAGAAGACAGGCTTGAAAGCCTGCGTTACACGGCTCTGATCACTGCACCGAACCAAGACTGTTGTCTGACAGATGCGCTGTCAGACATACCCCTTGAAGGGACAGGGATTGAAGGATCCCTGGGAGGAGTCCCTATCATTGGTGGGTTCACCTGTGGTGGCTTTGGGATACTGGACTCCTCTGGATGTTTCCCTTCTCCCACAATATGCGGTGGTATGCGCTTGCGGGGAGGGGAATGAGCCGATGGAGACCTTGCCATGTGTAGTTCAGTAGTCTCATGCGCGAGAGGATATTGACGCTCACGTGAGGGAGAATATTGGGGCTCGCGCGCGGGAGACTGTTGGCGCGAGCGCGCGTGTGGGAGACTGTTGGCGCGCGCGCGTGTGGGAGACTGTTGGCGCGCGCGCGTGTGGGAGACTGTTGGCGCGCGCGCGTGTGGGAGACTGTTGGCGCGGGGGCGCGCGTGCGTAAGACTGTTGGCGCGGGGGCGAGCGTGCGGGAGACTGTTGGCATGGGGGCGTGCGTGCTTGAGAGTATTCGCGCGGGCGGGCGTGCAGGAGTAATACGCTGAGTGCGCGGACGCGCGGGAAAGAGTTCGCGCGCATCTATACCAGCCGTAGGGCGCGCGCGCAGGAGAAAGTTCCCTAGCGCGCGGGCGCGTAGTTGAATCATGTGGGGCGCGCGGGAGCATGAGAGAATGTTGGCGCACATCCTTTGGAGAGGATGGGCGTGCGAGCGTATCCTTGCAGATGCGTGCGGGAGAAAGCTGGCGTGCAGGTGAGCGCTGGCGCCATAGTACTGGTTGGCGCGTGGGAGAAGCCATCATTGCTGACTTCCCAGAAGTACTACTTTCAGTAGATCGTTGGCGCGTATGATGATGCGCATCATGGCGTGCATGAGAGTTGGATGTTGGGCGCGTATGCGCGCGGGCAGGAGACTGATGGCGCACAGGAGAGCGCCATTGCGCAGGAGGTTGATGGCGCGCAGGTGAGTATTGGTGCGCAGCTGGGCGCAAGTGCGTAGGAGAATGTTGGCGTGTAAGCGCAGGGTGCGCAGGCAAGACCTGGCGCGCAGGAGAACGTGGGCGTATATGCGCATGAGGACGCGTATGAGGGCGCGCATAGCGCGTGATGCAGCTATGTTCCTGTTGCAGCGTATGCGCGGGTTGGCGCATACGCCCTTGATGCCCTGTGTTAGGGTTTAGTGATGGGGCCTGACGAGCTACTAAGGAGCGTTCGTCAGGTCTCGTTTCACGCGTAGCGCGCATGTGGTTGGTGCGCAATAGCGTGCTTAGGTGGACCCTTGTTAGGCCCATGTAGAAATGGTAATGGCCGGTCGGCAGGTCTGTCGGATGGAAGGTCGGCGTGTCCTTTAAAAGGACGACCTTCCACCGAAGGAGATCGCGGACTATCTGCAGAAAGGTACAGGACCAGTGCAGGAGCAGTGATAGATGATTGGTCTCGAGGCTCCTCTGCGGTGGACTGCATCGAAGATGTTGAACCAAAGGGGCGGCCCCTCACCGCAGGTGAAGGAAGGCCTCTGAGGTGAAGAGGAAGGCGAGCCTTCCGACGAATGAGCCCTCTGGGGGCTGTTGGATCAGCAAGCTGACCTTCTGCAGTTCTCCGAAGAGGAATCTCTGTAAGTGAATTCCCCGAAGGGTAGAAACACTAGCAGGAGAGATTGACGATGGACTTAGTTTCTCCCCCGTAGGTTGAAAGGAACGGGAGAAACTAAGCCGTCAGCTACCGTAGAGTTTGGAGAGGCAGAGGTGATGGGTGATACCGCATTGGATACCTCTGACACCACAACGTCGACAAGAGACAGAGGATCAACCTCTGACGGTGACGACGATTGCTTGACAGCGGCACCTAATCAGATAAAGTTAAGCAAAACCTCCTTGGAGGGCGAACCCGTAAGCCCCAAGGAGGACCAAAGCTGAAACATGACAAATTCGTAGATAATTTGTATTTTTCCTAACTATACAAACCTTAGCTATTTATTAGGGGTTATACTTTCGGCGGAGCTGAAATGGTGAGCCATTAAAATAAAGCGAGGGTTAACTACCCACACTGCTAGTTAGCGGGGGTAGGTGGGGGGTAGCTTGCTACCACTCCCTTTCACACACCTGTGATTTAGTCACTTTGCTTGGAGGTAGGACTTCAAGGGGGATAGGAATGGCGGGCAAGTTTGGTTAAATGTCTAAGGTTTGTATAGTTAGGAAAAATACAAATTATCTATGAATTTGTCATTTGTTCCGTAACTGGAATACAAACCACGCTATTTATTAGGGGTGACTCACCCATTAGGAAGGGTGGACGTCCCTGCCAATCTGGCTTTTGGCTTTGCCCAGGGACTCCTTATCCGAGTATGTTAGTACTCAAAAATAAGGAGTCCCTGCCCTCGCTTAACCTTGCTATGCAAGATCCGCTGCCTACGCAAGCTGTGTGTTGAGACATGCAGAAGTGTGACTGTCTAGGTAAAGTTATTCTGAGTCTATGTAGGAAAAACCTGACGTAACCAAGATTTCCCAATACCACCTCATCAGGGTATGGGGACACAACAGTATTAGCTTAATACTAGGTACACAAGGGAGCATGGTTTACCTGCAGTGGTTTGAGGTCAGCTTATGCAGAGAACCCAGGATGCTGCTTTCCCCACGAGAGGGTAGGATGAAGAAAAGAATAAGAGCCAGTCAAATCTTTTCATTCATGCAGACTAAAACCGGGTAATAGTGCCCTCAACCTTCTGCTACTTGTCCAATAAGGAGCTTGAGGTATACAACCAGCTGTTGTGCAGCCACCACCGGACCGATAGAGATCGTATCGAGTTCCTGTGGGTCACGTCTTGCAGGAGAAAGGTTGTGAAAGTCACCTGGAGCATTCACATTCTTTCTTGTAAAACCTCCGTCACACAGTAATCAGCTAAGAAGGACCAGGGGCATAGTTATGGCCCTGACACTGTGAGTCGTCATTTCGAGAAGATGTTTCGGTGATCCTCCTCTAGTCTCTCCCAGTGCTGACAAGAGGAGGGACCCGGGCAGGCTGTTGCCGTTTTCTTTAGGTAAAGTCTCATACCTTACCCTGGGTACAGTAATGGATGATCTGGACCGTCCGTTACCTAGTTGAGACTTGTGTAGGATCCATCACCTCTGGAGACTGTGTCTGGCGACACTCAGGGACGAAACTGAACATTGTCTTTCGCCCTTCTCAATAATGGGCGATGTCGAAAGAGAGACCATGAAGTTCCTTGACTCATATGATTGCTGTCCGAGTGTGTAGGAACATAGTGTTCTTAAATCCGGAGAAAATCTGTTGCCTGGTGAAGTGGAACATAAGGAGGTCCCTTTAGGGATCAGAGATTTGAACCATGTTCTGAGAGGAAGGTCTCAATTCCGACTGGGGAAAGGCAAGTTGTAAGTCCGTATGAGTTAGGTAAAGTCTATCGATAAGAGGGTGTCCCTTTCTTTCAGTTTGAGGGTGAAGGATCAAGGTGGAGTGATCATCTTTACCTGTCAAAACTGAATAGGGGGTCTTTTCCTCTTGTATATACTCAAGGATTCCGCTATTGCTGGAATCGAGGTATCGAGTGGAGAGACACTTTCACATGACACCAACCACACAAGACGCGATACTGCCTGGTAGACTGATGCTGAGGAATTCCTCAGATATCTAGACAACCTTTTCGCAAAGAGGTATTGGGTAGTCTTTAGGCATACAATCATAGCAAAGCTATAGCTTGTGGTAGGTGTCGAAGTGGGTTGTCTGTTATGTGGAAAGGGTTCTCTTGGAGACTCTATCAGGAGCTGCAAAAGGTTTGGAGACCGTTCTGCATAATGCCATAGCAGAGCTAGGAAAGTCCTTGAGAGGTTGACCAATGTTCTAGCCTTGTTGAGTGCCCTTCTCCCGATAAAACAGGGACGAGACGTAAACGTCATTGTTGTACCTACCGTTGTTGCCAGAGAGCCTTGGGGTCTAGGGCTGGTGAGCAACGGTAGCCTGAGAATCAGGAGCGTTGTGAACAGACCCCCTAGTTGGAGGACCTCGTAAAGTCAGGACTTTGTTGGCTACATGGCAATCCAAAGTCCATTCGGTATACTGTACCTTATCTGAGATGCTGTGCACAGATTGTCGGCGAGCACGTTCTTCTAGTCTGGAATGAAGCGGGCTGATAGTGGTACCGAACGGACTTTGGCCCATCTTAGTGTTTATACTATTAGATGGGAAGAGGCTACAAGCAAGTTCCTTCTTGCTTGCCGATGTGAGTCTCTATGTGGTGAGTGGTGTGTCGTCCATCACATCACTGAGTGGTTTGTTAGGAACCGATGAGGCTGCTGAAGGACTGGAAAGTTGGCCTTCATCTCTTAAGAGATTTAAGTGAAGGTACCTTCGGGCTCTATCCAGAGGGCTGAGGTCGTGTGGTGCAGCACTATGGTCCCTCCTTTCTTCTTTTTTCCAACTCAAGTGTCTTGGAATAGAAGTCGTTCTCGTTTTGAGAAGGTTTTGTGGAGATTGGTGTCTGGAATCATTCCCAGATACACCAGTCTCCTGGGAGGGAAGTAGGGAAGACTTCCGTAGGTTTACCCTGATCACTGGATCTTGGTAAAAAGACTTCAGAAGTTTCAGTGTTAATGCAGGTTGCCACTGAGTCTGCTAAGGTCAGTCAGTCGTCCAGAGAGAGAGGAGACAGAAGCCGATACTGTGAGACCAGGATGGGTGTAGTGGAAAGACCGAAGCACAGTGCCTTGAACTGGTGTTTCTTGTTTGTCTAGACTGAACCTTCCTAGATGGATGGTTTGGACCTGGGAGTAAATGTCCTTTAGGCCCAGAGTGCAAATGAAGACCTGAGGTCTTAGCTCTTGTTCGAACTCCAACATGGTGTGGACATCGACCCAAAGGGACAGCTCCTTGCTGATCCTTTTGCATGGAAGATTGTCGACGCTGGAGCCTTGACTCGTGTTGTAAAGGATCAGGCGCGATACCCAGTGTAAGAGTTCTTCTCTAAGAGAGAATTTCTTTAACTAACAAAAGGAAGGCAACACTTAGCCTTACCATGCGCCCTGAGGGGATTGATGCTATTCCTTAGAATAGAATCAATCTGGCGAATGTTAATCAATGGTTAACCGTTGGGTATCGTGGTTACTGTGCAGTTGGAGAGTGCTCGCAAGTAGTTCCCTGTTGGCAAGCCGTTGATGAGGGTTGTTGAACGTTTGCCGATCACTCTAGTGTGATGGCGAACGGCTAGTAGCGAGAAGTATGTTGTATACCTTCTGATCTAGGAACTACAGGAAGTGGTTGACTAGTAAGTTCGAATCCCGAACTGCTGGCAAATTGCCGATGACCGATGAATCGGTGGCCTGTGAGCCGATGGTGAGTTTCAGATCAGCAAGCTGATTATGGTATCCCCTGGTTGGTCAGAGATGAGCAAGCTGAAGATGGGCTGGTCAGAGATCAGCGAGCTGAGTTCAATGATCGAAGAAAGATGAGCTGCCCATCATTGATCTAGTGATCAGCAAGCTGATGTCTGGTTATTGACTAGCAATCGGTGATTGGAGACGCTAGCAACGGGAGATCGTTAGTCATTGGAGGAACTAGAGGTCAAAGATCAGCACTGAGTTAGCAGTTGGAGTTGGATCTGCGAGCCTTGACTCTTTGGCAAGAGCTGGCGCATTGGATCCGGGACCGTAATTGAGCAGGAGGGCACAGGGAAGTAAGGAAGAGGGCAGGTGCGCAGTAAGGCACTGTGTAGTTTTGTGCATTCTCCCTAGAATGCGCCGAAGCGTGTGACTGGTTGCGCAAGGGTGGGTGCATTGGCGCGTGTGTGAGAGTACTACGTGGAGACTGTTGGCGCGTGCGCGCATGCGAAAGACCATCGGAGTCCGCGCGCAGAAGACCGTCGGCATGCGCGGAAGGCTGTGTGCGCGCACTCAAGATTATTGGAGCGCGCACGCGCGGAGGCCGTCAGCGCACGCGCATAAGGCCGTTGGCTCGCGTGCGCGGTAGACTATTGGTGAGGTCACACGCCCGCAAGACTGTTGGCGCGCGTGCAGGAGACCATCGGCGCCCGCGCGCAGAAGGAAGTCGGAGCGCACGCGCTCCATACTGTTGGTGCGTGAGCGGAAGCCCCTAGGCGCCCGCGCGCGGAGGAAAGTCTGCCCCCGCGCGGAACTGTTGCCACGCACGCGTGCAAGACTATTGGCGTACGCACAAGAGCATTGGCGCTTGTGCGCTTGGAAAATCATTGGCGCGTGGAAAATCGTCGGCGCGCGCAAGACCATCGGCGCAAGCGAGCACGGAAAATCATCGGCGTCCGTGCGCGGAAGATCGTCGGCGTGCATGAGCAGAAGGCTGTTAGCGCACGCGCGCTGGGAAAATTGTCGGCGCGCGCAAAAGCATTGGCACCCGCGCGGGAGGCCATAGATACCTGCGCGCGGAAGATCGTCGGTGCACGCGCGCGCAAGACTATTGGCGCGTGTGCGGAAAATCATCGGAGTGCGTGCGGGAGACCATCGCCACCCGCGCGCGGAAGATCGTCGGCGCGCGCGTGCAAGATTGTTGGCGCGTGCGCGCGGAAGACTATTGGCACGCGCGTGGGAGACCATCGCCACCCGCGCGCGGAAGATCGTCAGCGCTCGTGCCTGTAACACTGTCGGAGAGCGCGTGCGCGAAGTAGCGCTAGTAGGTTGGCAGGTCAGCTGGTAGGATGACCCCGTGGCAGGACGATCAGGAACTGGGATGTGCCCTTTCTCAAAAAAGGGCGAGCATCCACCGATGGGGACCGTAAGCAGGTCTGCGTTAGAGTCCAGGACCGAAGTCCAAAGGACTTTGTTGCAGCGCAAGATTGTGCTGGTAGATCGGTAGGTCAGTTGGCAAGATGATCAAGAACTGGGATGTGCCCTTTGGAAGGGCGAGCATCCACCGATGGGGACCGTAAAAAAGGTCCGTGTTAGAGTCCATGACCGAAGTCCAAAGGACTACGTTGCAGCACAAGGTTGAGGTCCTGGTAGGTCTGCCTCACTGATAGGCCTGCTGCGCTGGTAGGTCTGCTTGATCCTCCGAAGAGATGTCTCTATGAGTGGCCTCTCTTGCGAACGAGAGAGGTGAATACTTCGTAGAAGAGACTTGAAGACACCCGTGATGACGCCCATGAGGGCCGGTGGATCAGCAAGCTGACCTTTAACAGTAGCGATCCTCCGAAGAGAAGTCTCTACCAGTGGCCTCTGTCACAAACGAGAGAGGTGAACACTTCGTAGAAGAGACTAAAAGACGCCCATGATGATGCCCCGTGAGGGCCGGTGGATCAGCAAGCTGACCTTAAAAGTAGCGATCCTCCGAAGAGGAGTCTCTATGAATGGCCTCTCTCGCGAACGAGAGGTGAACAATTCGTAGAAGAGACTTGCCAAGACCGTGCTCCGCCCCTGAAGGAAGAGAAACTCAGCAAGGGGGGAGAGAAGTCTGGGCGAAGGCAGCAACAGCAGTCGGAGACAATGAATTTATTAAGATGTGGGAAGTTCTCCCTCTGAAGGGAGAAACAACCTCACACCTGGAGAGGAAACTTCCCTCGGAAGGTAAGTTGTCCAACCCCTGGAGGCGAACCTCCTTTAGCATTCTAAGATGATCTGAAGTGCTGGTAATGTTGTCACGGGAGTACTTCTAAAAGAAGGGATGACGCCCATGACGATGTCCTCTGAGAGACGGCAGTGACAGCAGATTCCCCACGCATGAACAGAACAGCTCTGCTTCGTTGGCACTCTTAGTCGAACGAAAAGAAACGGCATAGTTAACAGGGGAAAAAAAAAAAAAAATTAATTAATTATTTAACAGAAATTCCCTAGGGAGGAACTCCGAAGAGGAACCCCGAGGGAACATCATAAAATAAGTACTGCGCCGACAAAAAATGATATTTTCAATTTAAAATAAATTTTTGAATATACTTACCCGGTGGATATATATGAAGCTAACGTCTCCGACGGTTGGCAGATTCAAAACTCGCGGGCGATCACTATGCTGGTTGGCAGGGTGTACACTAGCGCCAACTGTCGGCAGGATACTAAACATATTCCGATACCATCCAGTTCTTCTCAGCCCGTAGGGTCTCTAGAGGGGCGGAAGGGAGGGACTATAATTATATATATCCACCGGGTAAGTATATTCAAAAATTTATTTTAAATTGAAAATATCATTTTTAAATATTTAACTTAGCCGGTGGATATATATGAAGCTGATTCACACCCTTGGTGGAGGGTAGAGACCAGTATTAAACGTTGCAGGAATATAAGTTCAAGAGTTTTGACAATTAACAAATAATCTTAAGTATTAGTACCTGATAAGGAAGCTGACTTTGATGATACTCTGCCTCATTAGTCTGCTCTCCTTATGAAGCCCAGCGATCCACTCAGGGGGCTGAAAGACCTCTAGGTGCTGATATATATGGGGTGAACACCCCTATAACAGGACCTCAACAATACCCTTTATCTGGGCGCTCTCAAGAAAACAGAATTGACCACCCGCCAAATCAAAAGATTGCGGGAGACTATCTCAGTCTCCACATACAACCCAAAAATAATTTTTAAAAAGTTTCAAGAGAAGAAAAAGGATATTGGGATTAAGGGAATGTAGTGGTAGAACCTTCACCCACTACTGCACTCACTGCTACGAATGGTCCCAAAGTGTAGCAATCGTCATAATGAGTCTGGACATTTTTCAAATACAGTGGAACCTCTACACACGGACGTATCTACATCCGAATTTTCCAACATCCGAAGTAAAATTCGAGCAAATTTTTTACTCTACACCCAAATTTTATTTCAACACACGAAGTAAGCAATTTTCGTCATACGGTTGTATCCGAATTTTTCGACACGCGAAGTACAATTCGACCACGTTCCGACTATACACACGAATGTTTTTTTCGACACCCGAAGTAAACAATACTCGTACGCGTAGTCGGTGCTCATAGCGCCTGAAGTGTTTTTTATTTCCGCCGATAGAAGGCAGCACATCGACCTCGGAGGGACGCTCAATTAGCGGGTCTTGGGTCAGTCCTCTGTTCTCGTCGGCTTCTTGCGGTTGTGCTCTGTGCGTTCTGCTATTAACTCTGTTTTAATCGTGATTTTTTACGTGAATCCTTTAACGGTAATTTACGTAAAGTATGGGTCCTAAAAGGCTTAGTTTTGGTAGTGGTAGTGGTGAGAAAAGGAAGAAGGAAATGCTTTCTTTAGAAATTAAGCAGGAAATTATTGAAAAACATGAGCGTGAGTGAACTTGCTAAACAGTATGGCCGTAATATGTCGACGATCTCGACAATCCTTAAACAGAAGGAAGCTATTAAAGCAGTGAAACCTTCTAAGGGGATCACTATAATTTCCAAATGCCGTACCCCTATCATAGAAGAGATGGAACGACTTCTACTAGTGTGGATTAAGGATAGAGAGATCGTTGGCGACACCATCACCGAGACCATTATCTGCGAGAAGGCGCACGCCATCTTTACGGACTTGAAGGAGGAGAGCTCTGGGGGTGATGCTGGGGAGAGTTCAACCAAGCCTTCCTCAGATGATTTCAAGGCATCTCGTGGCTGGTTCGAGAAATTTAAGAAACGGTCCGGGATTCATTCAGTTGTTCGCCACGGAGAGGCTGCTAGTCCGGACACAAAGGCTGCAGCTGACTTTGTCAAGAACTTCGAAAAGATCGTGCAGGAAGAAGGCTACGTAGAGCAGCAGGTGTTTAATTGTGATGAAACCGGGCTGTTTTGGAAGAAGATGCCGAGTCTAACCTACATCACTGCCGAAGAGAAGAAATTGCCTGGGCATAAGCCAATGAAGGATCGGTTGACTCTTGCCCTATGTGCCAACGCTAGCGGGGACTTTAAAGTCAAGCCCTTACTGGTTTACCATTCAGAGAACCCTAGGGCCTTTAAAGCACACAACGTCGATAAGGATCAGCTTCATGTTATCTGGCGATCCAACTCGAAGGCCTGGGTCACTAGGCAATTCTTTGTGCAATGGGTAAACCAAGTTTTCAGCCCTTCTGTGAAGAAGTATCTTCATGAGCAGAAATTGCCTTTAAAGTGCCTGCTATGCCTTGACAATGCACCCGCTCACCCCCCCGGACTTGAAGATGATATCTTCGATGAATTCAAGTTCATAAAGGTGCTGTATCTTCCACCGAATACCACCTCTATCCTCCAGCCCATGGACCAGCAAGTCATCTCTAATTTTAAGAAGCTGAACACCAAGCACTTATTTAAGCAGTGCTTTAATGTCACGCAAAGCACCAACTTAACTTTGCGTAAATTTTGGAGGGGCCACTTCAACATCGTGCACTGCTTGAAGATCATAGATCAGGCTTGGGTGGGATTAACTCGATGGATCCTCAATTCTGCCTGGAAGAAGCTGTGGCCTGATGCAGTTTCTCCCCGAGATTTCGAGGGTTTTGACCCCGAACCTGATCCCGTGGTCGGTGCAGCGGAAGCCGTAGAGGAAATCGTCTCCCTTGGCAAGTCCATGGGTCTGGAGGTCAACGCAGATGACGTTACGGAACTCGTTGCCGAACATCACGACGAACTTACCACGGATGAGCTCAAGGAACTCCATGCTATGTCGGAGCACATGAGTGATGACGA
Source organism: Palaemon carinicauda (assembly GCF_036898095.1). NCBI lineage: Eukaryota > Metazoa > Arthropoda > Malacostraca > Decapoda > Palaemonidae > Palaemon > Palaemon carinicauda. Next base: position 6,276,727 of record NC_090766.1, on the reverse strand, counting down.
GGAAGGGAGCGAGGAGGTAGAACATGTGTTAGGTTCGGCGCAAATAAAAGAGGTGTTAGGAAAATATCAAGACGTGGTCGACTTCATCGACAAATACCATCCAAAGAAATTACAGGTTTGTCGTGTAGTTTCTCAACTCGATGATGTTTGCCTAACTCACTTTCGAAACATTCTGAAAAGCCGTACCAAGCAATTATCTATCGATGCTTTCTTTAAAAAAACTGCGAAGCGAACTCGCGATGAAGAGGATGTAAGTGAATCGAAGAAAACGGCAAAGAGTGAAGCGGAAGAAAGTGAAACAAAGAAAACGGAAAAGAGTGAAGCAAAAGAAATTCAGTCAATTTTAAATGTAGAGAGTGATAGTGATTAAAATTACGTAATCATCAAAAAGAAAAAAAGAAAATGTAAAAAAAAATATAAAATATAAAAATAAAAAAAAAATAAGCTAAGTTATGTTAAAGTTCACTTAGTGTAAGTTAGAATAAGTTACGGTAGTGTACGTTTATCGTAGTTAACCTCTCTACCTCCTCGCCACCCGTCCGTCTCCTCTCTGCGTAGCAAGACTAACAACACCTGCGCTGGAGTTTCTAAGGTAAAGTGACGCTAAAAACCCGTTTCTTATTTATCATTTTTTGCTAATTCTTCTTATTTACATGTCTATTCTTCTTATTTACATGTCTATTATCTAATTTAGTGTTCATTATTCTCATGGGAAAATTATGTGTAGTAGTTTATTAAGAAGTTAACATAGGTTTTTGGGCTCAACCACGGATTAATCCTATTTCAATGTATTATGGGAGAATTCGTTTCTACATCCGAACATTTTCTACATCCGAAGTTGGTTCTGGAACGGATTAAATTCGTATGTAGAGGTACCACTGTAATGTGACCCGAACACTGACTTGCTCCTCCAAAAGGTTGCATCCATAATACTTCTAAGTGACCTATTTTGTTTAAAAGCCACTGACGTCACCACTGCTCTGACTTCATGAGCTTTAACTTCAAGCAATCTCCGATCATCCTCATTCAAGTGAGTGTGAGCCTCTCTGATTTAAAAGTCTGACAAAATAAGACAAGGCATTTTTCGACATTGGCGAGGAGGGCTTTTTCACTGAACACCATAAAGCCTCTGAATTACTTCGTAACATTTTGGTTCAATTAAGATAAAACTTCAGAGCCCTTACAGGGCATAAGACTCTTTCAATTTCATTCCCAACAACCTCTGATAGGTTGGGAATTTCAAATGACTTCAGCCATGGATGAGATGGTCGCTCATTTTTGGCCAGGAACCAAGCTGCAGGGAGCATACTGCTTTATTGGAGCGGAAGGCAATGTTTTCGCTGACTCTCTTTGCTGTAGCAAGGCTCACTAAAAAGAGAGTTTTGAGGGTAAGATCTTTGAAAGAAGCTGAATTTAGTGGTTCAAATCTTTCAGTCATAAAAAACTTAAGGATTATGTCCAAATTCCAAGCTGGAGTAGTAACTTGACGTTCCTTGGAAGTTTCAAAAGACTTGAGAAGGTCTTGAAGATCCTTATTATTAGACAAATCTAGGTTTCTGTGTCTAAACACCGAAGCTAACATGCTTCTGTAGCCTTTAATAGTTGAGGCAGAAAGGCTGCGGTTATTTCTGAGATGAAGCAGGAAGTCCGCGATCTGTGCTACAGTGGTATCGGATGAGGAAACGGAAGAGGACTTGCACCAGTCTCTAAATACCTCCCATTGAGATTGGTAGATCCTGATGGTAGAGGATCTCCTCGCCCTTGCGATCGCTCTAGCTGCCTCCTTCGAAAACCCTCTAGCTCTAGAGAGTCTCTCGATAGTCTGAAGGCAGTTAGACGAAGCGCGGGGAGGCTTTGATGGAACCTTTTTATGTGAGGTTGACAAAGGAGGTCCATCCGCAATGGTAAACTTCTTGGAACGTCCACCAACCATTGATGTACCTCGGTGAACTATTCCATGGTTCCATGGAGGGTCAGAGGGGAGCAACCAACGTCAACCTGGTCCCTTCGTGCGAGATGAACTTCTGCAGTACCTTGTGAAGGATCTTGAAAGGCGGAAAGGCATAGATTTCCAGATGGGACCAGTCCAGAAGAAAAGCGTCTATGTGGGCTGCTTCTGGATCTGGGACTGGAGAGCAGTAAGTGAGAAGCCTCTTTGTCAAGGAAGTCGCAAACAGGCCTATGGTAGGGCGACCCCAAACCCTCCATAGCTTCTCACACTCGTCTTGGTGAAGTCCACTCCATGGAGATGACTTGACCCTTCCTGCTGAGGCAGTCTGCTCTCACATTCTTCTCTCCTTGAACAAACCTTGTCATAAGGGAGATGTTTCTTTTCTTTGCCCAAATGATAAGGTCCTTTGCGGTGACGAAAAGGGAGTGAGAGTGGGTTCCTCCCTGTTCCGCGATATAGGCTAAGGCCGTGGTATTGTCCGAATTCACTTGTACCACACTGTCCTGATCAGATTCTCGAATTTTTTCAAGGCCAGATGGATTGCCAGAAGCTTCTTGTGATTTATATGGAGTTCCTTTTGATCTTTGGACCAAAGACCTGAGCATTCTCCATCTTCCAGAGTTGCTCCCCAACCCGTGTCCGATGCGTCTGTATACAACACATGGTCTGGGCTCATGGGGGCCAGTGAGAGACCCTCTCGATGTCTGAGGTTGCTGTCCTACCAAGCCAGGCACGTCTTGACTGAGCTTGAGATCGGAATGGAAATAGCCTCTAAACCCTTCTCTTTATTCTAATGTTGGTTTAGGTGGAACTGAAGAGGACGCAGGTTGAGTCTTTCCAGGGAGACAAATAGTTCTAACGATGATAGGGTTCCCACGAGGCTCATCCAAACCCTTTCCGACCAATTGCTCTTCTTCTGAAAGAGATGAATTTTTGAAAGAGCTAGCTCCAATCTTGTGGGTGATGGAAAAGCCCGAAAAACTTGACTCTGTATCTCCATCCCCAAATATAGAATCGTCTGGGATGGAGTCAGCTGTGACTTTTCTTTGTTCACCAGGGGACCTAACTCTCTGGCTAGGTTCAATGTCCCCCTGAGATCCTCCAGACAGCGGTGGAAGGACGACGCTCTGATCAACCAGTCGTCTAAATAAAGGGAGGCTCTGATCCCTGACGAATGTAGGAAGCTTGCTACATTTCTCATGAGCCTTGTAAAAACAAGAGGAGCAGGGCTGAGGCCAAAGCACAGTGCTCGAAATTGGTACACTACATTCCCGTGCATGAACCTTAGATATTTTTGAAAGGTTGGGTGAATCGGGATATGGAAGTACGCATCCTGGAGGTCGAGAGAGACCATCCAGTCGCCTTCCCTTACTGCTGCTAGAACAGATTTTGTAGTTTCCATCGTGAACTTGGTCTTCACAATGAACACGTTAACTGCATTTACATCTAGCACTGGTCTCCAGCCCCCCAAGTTCTTCGGAACCAGGAAGAGACGGTTGTAAAAGCCTGGGGACTGAAGGTCCAAGACCTTCAACACTGCCCCCTTCTCTAATAAAAGACACACCTGATGTTGCAAGGCTTGCCTCTTTGCTTACTCTCGATACCTGGGAGAGAGGTCTCTTGGAGTATATACAAGAGGAGGTTTCCGTACAAATGGGATTTTGTAACCCTCCTTTAATAAGAGTACTGACCACTGATCTGCTCCCCTTCTCTACCAAGCTTGCCAGAAGATCATCAGTCTGGCACCTACTGCTGTCTGAAGCCGTGGACAGTCGGACTCTGCCACGGGAGGACCTGGATCCTCTTTTCTTACCTCGCCTTCCGTCAGGTCGAGAGGTGCCTCTGTTGGAGGCTCTGCCACGAAAGGGAGGAATAAATCTCGAGGTTGGTGTATCAAACTTGGGTTTGACACTGGTAAAGGAAGAGGGCAAAACTTTGCGTGCTGTTTTGGCCACTAGGTCATGCATATCTTTCAACGCAAGCGACGAAGCAATATCTTTGATAAGTTCTTGGGGGAACAGAGTATTCGAAAGAGGAACAAACATTAACTCTGACTTCTGGCACGGAGTAATTCCTAAAGAAAGGAAAGAGCATAAAGATTCCCTTTTCTTTAACACTCCTACAGTGAAAACAGCAGCTTGCTCGTTGGAACCATCCCTAATGGCCTTGTCCATACATGACATGATTTGGATGGCAGTATCATTGTCTGAGGGAGAAAACCTTTTACTCAAAGCTCCTAAGGACCAATCCAAAAAATTAAAAACCTCGAAGGCACGAAATACTCCTTTCAATAGATGATCCAGTTCTGAAGGGGTCCATAAAATCTTGGAGCGTCTCATGGCTAAACGACGGGGAGTCTACCAGGCTTGAGAAGTCTCCCTGGGCAGAGGCAGGAACTCCCAAGCCGAGAACTTCTCCCGTGTCATACCATACGCTGGAACGGGACGCTAACTTAGAAAGAGGAAAAGCAAAAGCAGACTTTCCTAAGCTTCTTCTGGTTGCCAACCAGTACCCAGTAAGCGCATGGCTCTCTTAGATGAGCGAGAGAGAACTAACTTCGTATACGAAGGTGTTGCAGTAGTCAAACCTAACGTAAACTCAAAAGGAGGTGAATGAGGAGCAGCAGAAACAAACTGAGTTGGAAAAACTTCTCTAAAAATAATCATGATTTTTCTAAAATCAAGAGATTGTTGGACAATCTTAGGTCCTTCTTCCTCTGAAAGGATCCCTAAAGGAGCATTAGTAGCGAGAGGATCATCAATTTCCTCTTCAGAGAAAACTTCGTGTGACAAAATTAAAACCTTACGAGGAGAAATCTCCGAATGTAGCGAAGGTAAAGCTTGACAGCCTACATCTATTGTTACTTGAGAAGTAGTTAAGGCAGGAGGGTCGACGTCACGTTGTGACAGCAGTGACTGTTGATCGACTACACACCGTGACTGCAGTGACTGAAGCTCGGCGTCACGTCGTGACTGCGGTGACTGCAGCTCAACGTCACGTAGTGACTGCTGTGACTGACGCTCAACGTTACGTCGTGACTGCGGTGACTGTCGCTCGACGTCACATAGTGACTGCGGTGGCTGACGTTCAACGTCATAGCGAGACTGCCGTGACTACAGTGCGAGATCGCGGTTAGACTGAACAGACTGACGTTCAACGTCACGTCTAGATTTACGCTCAGAATCTTGCTTAGCCGTAAAGTTAACACTGGGATTAACATCGGAATAGCGTATCATTTCACGTTCAGATGGTTGAAGACCTGATACTGGTTTAGTAGACCCGTGGCGCACTGCAAGCAAAGGTTCCTGACGAACAGGAGCAGGACCGTAAGCCTGCATAAGGGAGGACAATTTAGACTGCATGTCCTGCAAAACACTAAGTTTGGGGTCTACCACATTCGGAACAGACCTAGATTTCAGTAACGTCTGTTCATAAACGTCATCACTAACAACGAGAGACGCAGTATTAAGGTCACGTCTGGAACAACCAGAAAGCACAACGGGATCGTGACTCTTAGAAGGTGCCTCCGGGGCCACAAAAGAAGACGTTAAATAAGAACGTTTAATCGGACAACCTTCCTCTGAAGAAGGAATACGTTCCAGGCTGCTCCAATGACTACAGCCAGGACGGATACTTTGTTCTAGAGGAACTAACTTTCTTTTCAAAGGTCTCGAAACCTGACGCCAGGATTTTTTCTTAGTAAACGAGTCATCAGAGGAAGAGGAGAACTTCGTCTCGTCTCTCTTATGGTAAGGACGTGCTTGAGGAGCAACGTCTGTAACCTCTGAGGGAACGTCTGTTCGTTGTTCAACGCCTATTGCTACCTTTGGTCTTGTGACATTCCTTCTCCCAGGGGCTGGGGAGCTTGAAAGCGGTCTCGTACTGGGTGAGCGACAGGCACGAACAGACGAACCCTCCGCACTAACACTGAATACATTTCTACCACTTTTCACTTTATCACTTTCACTTTTCAAAATTTTGACATCAGACATAAGCTGATTTCTGTCTGAGGCCAGCGATTAGACCTTTTCACCCAAGGCATGAATTGCTTTTAACATATCCTTAAGAGAGGGTTCATTAGTGCAAGTAGGGGGTTCTGAAACTACCACTACAGGGGGAGGAAAAGGTTCAGGGGCATGGGAAGAGGATAATTCTAGCGAACGAGAAGAACTATGTCTACGCCTATCTCTCTCGAGTTTTCGAGTATACTTCTCATATTATAAAAACTCAAACTCAGACAAAACCACACACTCCTCACATCAATCCCCTAATTGGCAAGCTTTGCCTCTACAATTAACACAAATAGAGTGGGGATCGATGGAAGCCTTTGGAAGGTGCCTGTTACAGTCTTTTGAACATTTTCGATAAACAGGGGAAGGGTCAACCATTATGGAAAAATCAAAAACGAGATCCAAAAACAAGCAAAGTTCAGCAACAGAAAATCAAAAAAGGGATTCAAGAGAATTCAAAGACATTCCAGCACAATGAAAGCCAAAAAACCATTAAAAGTACTTCACCAATTGCAGAAAACTTTTAGGTTAAGCGCGAGCAAGGAACCAATGTTGACATTCCAATCGGCAGAGAAGAACTGAATGGTATCGGAATATGTTTAGTATCCTGCCGACAGTTGGCGCTAGTGTACACCCTGCCAACCAGCATAGTGATCGCCCGCGAGTTTTGAATCTGCCGACCGTCGGAGACGTTAGCTTCATATACATCCACTGGCTAAGTTAAATATTTAAAAATTATTTAACAAATTCCCCAGGAGGCTTCGAAGAGGGGAAGCATAAAATTAAGTATTGCGCCCTTCCTTCCCCAGTCGACATCCACGGGAGAAGGGGGGAACGGAGTAACTGTAATAAAAACAGAATTACAATTATTTAAATCAGCTAAGAATATTCACTAATAGTGAGAACCACTGACCCTCCGAAGGGAAGTGTTCCCCAAGGAGAAAGCTGAAAAGTTAAAATACAATTATATTTTCACTAACACTGATTGAGACAAACAATCGGAAGAGCAATCTAACCCACACACGGGAAGGAGCTTCCCAAATAGTCCGCTGTTGTAGTACAGTAAAGGTGAACGACCTCGAGAAGAGAGAGACCGTAGTCAATCTTTGAAAGGAATATTCCCTTCGCTCAGAATCCAAGTTTCCCGTAGGAAAAAAGGAAAAGGCGAAGACAATAGTTGAATGCAGAGGGTCCAGGCGATGACAATTCCCCTGTGGCGGCCGAGTTAATGGTTATATGCCGACGGGAAGTCCAATGGACCAGAGAGGGAGAGGTTGTTCCCCATGAAGTGGAACTGTGCTGGCCTTGCTACTACGCAAGTGTCGTTGTCGTATATGTATCACTCACACAGCACAAACACTGAAAAGGAAACTTACCACATTTCTATACACATATATATACATAAACATTAAGAATGTTTTCATATCCTGTATATACAAGTATAAGAAAAATTAAGTTATAAGACAAAAATTAATGGCAGTCCAGAATAGGCGAGGAGGGAGAGAGGAAACAACCGCTCTCGATCCGAGCCAAAAGTAATGTGACTAAATCACAGGTGTGTGAACGGGAGTGGTAGCAAGCTAACCCCCCCTACCCCCGCTAACTAGCGGTGTGGGTAGTTAACCCTCGCTAAATTTTAATGGCTCGTCATTTCAGCTCCACCGAAAGTATAACCCTAATAAATAGCTTGGTTTGTATTCCAGTTACGGAACAAAAGGAGGTTATGTCATATCCTCCCCCGGGGGGAGAGGTGGAGCTGCTTCGCTAGGGGAAGCAACGTCATCTCTCGAGTCCCGAGGTTGGTAAACAATACATCGGTCTACGCTACCACTCGACGGTCTCTCGAAAGAGATCGACCGAGTGGGAGCTTCGGAGGAGGTTTGGGCAACGGAAGAAAAGGCCTTGGGTTTTTCTCCTTTCAAAGAAACCTTCGAAGGAGAAATATCCCGTTTGGACTTCTTCTTCCGTCGTTGCAAAAACCTCTCCCACTGGGAAGTAGACTACTCCCTACACCTGTTGTTACTATCACACCGTTGGCCCCTACAAGAAGGACAAAGGGCGTGAGGATCAGTCTCGACCTCCGACATGAATGTTCCACAGGGGCGGTCGGGAAACCCAAGCCAGGTGGGCATGATCGCAGAGGCCAACTTCACATATACAGAACTAGAAAAAGAAAAGACAAAAGCAATTAAATGGCTGCCAAATGACGGCAAGGATGAGAGCGGACACGTCTGACCACCATCCGAGCCGAGAGCAAAGTGAGCTCAAGCACAGGTGTGTGAGAGGGGGGGGGTAGCAAGCTACCCTCCCCTACCCCTGCTAACTAGCGGTGTGAGTAGTAAACCCTCGTTAAAAATTAATGGCTCGTCATTTCAGTTACGCCAAAAGTAATACCCCTATTAAATAGCGTGGTTTGTATTCCAGTTACGGAACAAATCCGAATGGCTTTCGATCCCCACAGGCAGACACACCTGAAAAAGAAAAGGGAATGGAATATTTTGGTCTTTTAGGTCAGTTGCTCTTTAATCGTATTGGTTTTAGAGGTTTTTAACGGGAAAGTAAGACGTCTCTACTATGCCAAGCCAAAATAAAAGGTGACGGTCTGTTACTAGTGCAGGTGATTGTGGGGTGGCTGGTATTACCCCGCTCCCCCACTCCGCTAACTAGTGGAGGGTAGTTGCAATTTGCAAAAGGCGTATCGGTTAGATTCCACTATCACCGAAATATATATCCACTGTAAAGAGTGTAAGGATTTGTATAAAGTGCTAGAACAAACACTATTCAAGATAGAACATATCACAGTCATGACAACATATAAACAAAATACTGCAACATTCATGGGCTAATTATTCTCAGCAATAGATACCTTTAAGGCAATAGAAAACACTTTTCTCTCAGACATCGATTGATCAATTCAATAACTGAAGCAATAATGAGTTTTTGCAGTTATCCTCTCAATTCAGCAAATGATACCAAAGCTTCTAAGCACAATCGTCCTCTTAAAACATTAAAGAACTGTAAGCAACATTGAAGGGTAATCTGTAGAACGGTGGACCCTCCAACTAAACTTGGCAAAGGAGCTGGGGAAGGGTCAAATATTACCTAAGGGACACGCTGGCATAGGTTAGTTAACCCTGTTACCCCCAATGCTATTTGGAACTTTGCAACCCTTAACCCCCAGGCGTTTTTCTTTTTTAAGCAAGTTTTGCAATATTTTTCTTTTTAGATTTCCCTGACAGCCTTAATTTTTGTCATAGAGAGGTCAGGTTGGTCTCATTATTTTGGAAAATGCCTTTAGTTTCTCATAAAGTTATCAAAAATATGCAAAAACAATGCAAATGGCAGTGTTTTGCAAGGACGTACCAGTACCACTATGGGGGTTAAGGGATGAGTTTTGTGAAACGTGCCAGTACGTCCATTGGGGGTAGAAGGGTTAAGGTAGGGCCATTCAAGACTAGGTCACATCTCATTCATCTAGTAAAATGATATTGAACTGTCCTTTTTCTACACCTGTGTCTGCTGATCTACAAACATTTCAGCTTGAAATATCAATAAAACTTTTGAGTGTGTAGTAGGAAGACTCACAGTTCTGAAAATAAGTAACTATGTCCTAACGCAACCATACCCTAATCAGTACAGTATAACCCACCCTACCATAACTCAACTATTAAAGAAATTATATGATGTACCCAACCTGCTACAAACTATCTTGGAGCCTTTGTAGGGTGATGGCCAGATCCGTTTTCATTCATAGCAAATGGGAATATTATAAAGTGGGGTGGACGTGTGGCCGTCATTCTAAAATAGAGTTCGTAGAAAACTGGAATATTCTGAACTGTGGCCGTCGTTCTACAAACGATTTTGGCGGGAGAAGCTAACTTAAAAAACCCACCTAACCTATGCTAAGAGCCGTATCCTTACCCAGGGGGGCTTTGCTCCCCCGGACCCCCCCCCTTACCTACTACGGGAGCAAGAAGATTCGTGGCCGGAGTAAGAACTCGAGCCACTAATTTTCAGGTAATTTCGGGGTTTCAGCAAAAAACATTAAAATGTGCGTTTAAGCACATATTTAAGATCCGTAGACCATTTCCAAACGTTTTTATTCTATACAAGATAACAGTCGGAGCATTAATAAGCAAATTAGGACGCTTAGCCGTAGCGCTACAAACTACCCACTATCTTAATCTTTACCTTTGCATTGTAAATACAAAACAAAAAATCATGTTCCCCTTCTCCTAAAATGCTGTCTTTGCTACTCTTGGGTAAACCCCTACTTATGGTATTATAAAGAGCTCATGGGTTAATGTTTTTATGGTTTATATTGGAAATATTTATTTTAATGTGGTTACTGTTCTAAATATATTTAATTTTTCCTTATTTCCTTTCCTCACTGGGCTATCCTCCCTGTTAGAGCCCCTGGGCTTATAGCATCTTGCTGTTCTAACTAGGGTTGTAGCTTAGCAACTAATAATAATAATAATAATAATAATAATAATAATAATAATAATAATAATAATAATAAAAATGTTATACATAAATTTTGAATCATATAACCTGTGACAAACTCTAATATTGTAGAACCCCATTCTGGTTACGATGTTGTTAAACAAAAATAACAAAGTCGCCTTATAAGCATTTGTGACAATTACCTTGTTAAAGATATCTTAAAAAGGTTTAAAATAGACGCATATTATGTCTTTTTTTTGGTAAATTTGTACCCCCATTATCGTAGGATATAGATGGGTAATTTTTTATATTATTCCATGGTAATGTAACCTAGGAATAAAACTACTGTATAGATGTATATATATTTCTGAAACTATTAATTTGCGACGGGAACGAGTGTCATTTTCGAAAAGAGAGTAATTTTTTCTATACAAAATTACCATTTTTTCTAAAAGAAAAAGTAGTTGTTTTCCTAGGCACCTCTACGATTTACTGGGAGTGAATCTAAACCCTTAAGTCTTGGTTTATCATCTGTCAAATAGCATGTCAGTCCTCTATTAAGTACTTAAAACATTAGGAACGTAAAATATTATAAATAATCACACTTACTTTGGGATAATTCACCTCCAAATTAAGAAAAACACCGAGAAATACGCACTGAACAACAACACGGTACAAGTCAATCACTCAAGGAGTCAAGGATTATGAAGGATAGGTGCATGTAGTAGTTTCACCTTACTTAACCTATGTAACGGCACATCTTATTTGTCTTGACACTACTTGAATTTTCATATTATATTTTCTCCCAAATCCAAGGCAATGTTGCTTTAATATTTTTTTCCCTAAATTTTACTCAATGATAAACAGCTTTTATGCCATTTATACTTCGATTTTCAAAATCAAAATGTAGCTTCCCACAATTTTTTATGTATTTTTCTGTTTTAAATATTTTTTCTTATATTGACAGTAAAAATACAAATGTTTATGTTCTTATTCTCAAATATTGTATCATACATAATTTTAATGAAAACCAATCTTTCCTTATTTTCTAGAGCTCTCGTTTTCATCATGATCCAGTTTCATCACAAGCTCATCTTTGGAAAATTAGCATTTCTATCAAACATACTTTTCTCATTTTCCATATCCTCTGTGGCTGTATTGAAGATAACTTTCCATTACTGTCTTTGACAAGAATACTCCAATTTTGCATATCAATATTTCTTTTTCTATGCAATTCATTGCTTCTAGCATCCTTCATTAAAACCTATTCTTTAATCTTCACATTTTCCTTGTTGGTTAAATGGTAGTCCTATATAACATGAAAGGTAATGCCATAATTTTTAAAGAACTCTCCTATTGCAAATCTTTATTTTCCTGAAAGTGATTTTATCAATTTGCAGCCTCTAGTATCTTTCAATAATTCTTATGTTGAACATATTTGTAACCTTCAGGAATAAATTCTACATACAATACTAGTCTTTAATGATGAATAAATTGTTGATCTTGTATGAACAGCCTAAGATAATTTTCCAAGTGATGAACACCGTATCTCTCTCTCTGGAAGTTTTATACTAGGTAATAGGTTGGCCAGGGCACCAGCCACCCATTGAGATACTACTGCTAGAGAGTTATTGGATCCTTTGACTGGCCAGACAGTACTATATTGGATCCCTCTCTCTGGTTACAGCACATTTTTCCTCCACCTATAAATACGTCGTAGTCTTGCCTATTCTATTATTTTTATGGGCCATGTACAGTACTTAACTGCCCAGGCACTAGACAGGATGATGTTCTTCAAGACCTGCTTCTTGTCAGGGCTTGAGAGATCTTCAGTGTTGGCCACCCAGACCAATGGTCCCCACAAGAGCCTATAAGGGTCTCCTTAGAAAGTCTCTCCACTACTGGGGGTGTCTTCAGCAAAAACTACCAAAGGTCGTTCCGCTAACAAGCCCTGGGTTAAGGTTAGCACGGCTGGATTTAAAGGCAGTAGTGAAGGGTGATCGTCCAAGATTTCATGCTTCCTTTGCCTAACAAAAGGAGGAGGAAGTAATCTGGAAGAGCTGCCCCCCTAAGGGAGTTTTTCCTCGCAGCGATCAGCGAGTTCATCTTCCTTATCGAACCAGCCACCAGCTTAGGCCAAGGATGCTCCAGCCTAGGTCTTATGGGCTTAGGGGTGCAACAGAGTAGATCTAGGGTTGTCTCTCGCCCTTCTGGTATGGACTAGGAAGGTTTGCCGAGGCCGTTTGTCCAAATACAGGATGGGACCTGTAAGAAGGCCGAATCCAAATCTCCCTGCTCCGTGGACAGAGCTTTAGGGCTGGCGGGATTTGGCAGCACACCTGAACAGTCAGAATCATCATCCTGTTGTACTGTACGTCCCCTCGCGAATCATACCCAGCTGAGCCAGGGGTGGGTAAGTCGTCATTATAAGATTCAGTAAGTGAACGAGAAATGGGAGGAGCTTTTCTGGGTGTAAGAGCTGAAGTAGCAGTAACAGGCTGATGAATTCTTCACTGAAGAACAGGGTCGATGACCATTTTCAACGCCTCATTCTTTGTGACGGAGGTCGTATCCTTTCGACCTTGGGACTTATCTGTGAGGGATGTGAAGATACTGTGCTTCTTTCGGGAGAATTCATGGAGGCTTGGGAACCTCCTGTGGCTGGGAACATTTCAGACCGTGAGATCCGAGAGACCTCCAGGGAAGTGGAAGAAAGACCCAGGGCCAGAATGGGAGAGCCTGAATAGTTTGTTTCAACCAGTGAAAGCCTGTAAGACGACATAAACAAGATCTAGATCCCCTTCTAGTCCTAGGGTAAAAGGTTCCTCTTGGAGGCGGAATGACATGCCTCAACTTCCGACGCCTCGGGTGAGGTTTGACTGGGACTAGGACTGCCCTTTAAAATATGGGGTCAGGATTAGAAGGCCTTGCCCTGGCTGCTCCTGTTTCTAGTTATTTCTGCTACCTGGAAATATGTGCAGATGGGTTGCATAAGGGAGCTAGCGCCAGCGGAGGTGATAGTTCAGGTGCTCTCGGCCGAGGTGCAGGGGGAGCACGGAGGATGACAATGAGCTTTGTTGCCTAGGATAAAAGGGAACTCTAAGGTTCCATGGAGCATCCTTGCCATTAGAGGGATTGAAACTGGCACAGCAGACTGAACCAATAAACCCAAAGTCACAACTGGAGCAGGTTGGGGGTGCCGAGGCTGCTTTGACAATATCCCGGATCAACACAGAGTTGGAATCCCAAGGGATAGCAGCCTGACCGTGTGTGTGTAGCACGTGCGAGAGGTGTCATCTTGCTTGTAAGTGTTTGCCACGTGTGGATGAGGCTCGTCACTTGTACACGTGAGAGTTAGGAACTCGCATGTTGTTTGCGTGAGGTGAATTTGCAAATATACACCTCAAGACCGACCCAAAAGGGACGAGGCACTATGTCGGACATGTGCAAGGCTTAGGTTAAGAAGGGTGGTGGGAGATGGTATGCAGACCTTCCCACCTCAACGGGAGAATTCTCTGCAGGGAAGGGCACCTTTGATGAGCTCTCTGCTGTTTGTAAGTGAGCATGTCTCTTTGGGATCTTATATGACATGGTGATGTAATGGGGGGGGTTAACTGGTTTACAGGGGGAGGATGTAAGCACTCCCTTGCTCATTCTAAAGAGCTGGAGCGTCCCGATGACAAGTCGTGAGCATGCTTATGAGCAGCTTGAGGAAGTGTTCTCTCGAGTATGGACAACCAACCACAGCCGTAAGGGTGTCCAAAGAGAAGAGTAAGTGATGTTGTTATCCTCATGAGGGCCAACCTGCAAAATATCAGAGACTGGAGGAGGAACTACAGAGGAAGAAGAGGCTTGGGTCATGGGGCCAGAGAGAAGCTCCTTCCCTCTCTCAGCATGGGAAGGGCCGAGGCAAACCCAGGAAGGAACAGGTGGAGGCTCCAATGTGCTCCACGCTTCAACACCTCTAGAAGCCAATCCTTTGAGAGAAAGCCCAACATTCCCAAGGATGACCACAGCTTACAAACAGCATCAGAAAAGGACTTCTCATGGACGAAAAGGGTCACTACTTCACCAAGACAAACAACAGGACCTTACAAACCTGATAGTTGTCCGGGGATCACAGGCACATCCGTTTTACCAGCTCATCCTCTGGAGGAGTCCAAATAGGCAGAGGCAGGAGGGGGAGTTCCCGTATAAGAAGAAGAGAGCCTGGGTGGTCTCTTGGCCTTCAAGGCAGAGCTCGAGGGAGAAGAATCCCTCTCCGCCTTCTTCCTCCTCTCCAACTGGGATGATGGCCACTCCCGACACTTACCGCGAGGAGACTCCTCCAAGCAGGACTGTCCCCTGCACGATGGGCAAAGCCAGTGAAGATCCATCTCCAAGGAGGACCTAAACGTGCCACAAGTACGGCCGGTCACACCCGCACGCTGCTTCCTCTGAAAACATCACAGTCACACCAGACGAAACAAAAGGGAAAAAAAAGTACAGCCGTTGAACAGAAAACGGAGAGGCAGCGGTGTATGTCTGCTCTCTACAAAGGCCAAATCAAAAGTGGTTGAGCTAGTGAGTGTGCGGGCTGAGTGGGAGTGTCCCCTGCTTCTGCCGGCTTCCTCAAAGTTTTTATGGCCTGAACACCAGTTTGTACTGACTATCCCCTACGTAAAGAACAAAGGTTTGTATTCGTGTTGGAGCAAACAATAATAAAAATTACCATCTTCTTCATTTACATTGTTAATAACTCCTACTCATAGGACTAGCCTAAATTGTTTGCAGTATTTTCATCCAGTAAAAAACTATCATTGCTTACCTGATAAACCTGAACTTCAAATTTGGCCTTTGGATACTGAAAATGTTGAACATTTTCAAAAAGATTTGGGAATAAACATTGCTAATGTAATATTTTATTTTTACAAATAGGGATAGTCATTAATAGCCTAAAGTGCCCTGTTCTTTGAAATTATCTAATTTAATTCAATTCAGCTTTGTACTATAGCCTGTTCATTTAAGAAGACTACTATTTACTCTTTACAATGGGTTTTAGCATTGTTCCATAATTTCAATTGATTTGTGGATTAACGCACATGTATGCTACAAGTCTGATACTATGATACATTTATAAGTGAAGCTTCATTTCTAAAAAAAAAAAAAAAATAAAAAAAAAAAAAATACCAAGGTAAGGCCATCACAATTTTGGGTTAAGTAAAACATGGAGAGTAAGTAAACAGGTTTATTGGTAAGCTACAGATTAAATGAACATGGAACAGGTCACACTGCCGTACAGCGCTATGTACCTCACCTCGGTGTACAAAAGGAGTCCAAACACAAGGCATGAGCGGCTTCACGTACACAGTGGACCGCGCTTGTATCAAAGTAAGAAAATGTAGAAAAATCTTGGTGACTACCCATTCACAAAATTTCCACACAACATTAAAAAACATATTTAAATATTTTTCATGTTATTTTACAAAACATAAAAATGTATAAGGGCAACAAAAATTAAAACTAAGTCTAGTTGGCGTAGTGGGGTCATGACTGTGGTCCATGAGAAGACTGTGGGTTTTCACATCCAATTAGACTGCAGCGACCCACCAGTTATACCTTTCACGGAGACGGGAGACCCCACCGATTCTGCCAGTTACTCCATACTTACAAAAATTAGAAAATGCTTCACCAAACACTCATAAAAATCCATAGTTACAAAAAGTTAGATGTCCATGGTGGAGAAATAACAAAAATGAGTCAAAAGTAGCAAAAATTGCTATAAAACTGGCTATTATCATGACGATGAAAGAGAACTATCACCGTAGTCATCTGAATCACGCTCAATGCTGCAAATGTGTCGCCTGCCAATCAAGAGATACATTCATATAAGCAACCCTGGCAAGAAGCATTTTCGGGCATAGCCTGTAGTAATGCTAATAAGACTGTGCCCTTTTGCTTCCTCTTGTCCTGCCAGGCTTGGAGAAGGGTCTACATCCCATTATATTCTGTATTATAGGCACAAGTACAACGGATGAATACCAATGATAAGATGTAAACCCACTTGTAGGACACTGTTCATATCAATACGCGATCCGAGGTGTGGTTGTGATAATTTTTTTAAACACGTTAGTTCAACCCTCTCAGCTGGCAGGCTGGCAGGGGTTTCAGGATTGGGCACACTAGCAGCACTAGCAGCTGTAATAGTAGTAATATTGTATTAATGATAATAGTAGCGATCATCGTTCACTATTGGGGATGCTCCACCATGTCTCTCGCCAGCTTCCGCCTACCACTGACATGAGCCGGGAGTGAGTCCCTATTGACAGCCACAGGAGCTGGAAAAAATATATGTTACTTTCATGTATACTTTGTTTCTTATTTACAAATTACGTTACTCATCAGCAGTAACTCGTCACTTGTATATACAATATCTATATACCGTTCTATAATTTGACAGATTCAATGACTTTGAGTGATTCCCTCCTGTGAGCTGCCACTAAAGATGCACGTCCCTCAACTAGGATTCTAGAGTTCAATGCACAAAAATAATAATCCCAAACAAAAATAATTTTACAATATTTCTATTATTAAACAACAAACATTGCCTCCTCCTTTATACATGCATGGGAACATAAAACATCCAATTTTGATATTACATAAGTCTTTGTCCAGGATGTATACAGCATATCAATATTATAAATTTCTGTTTACAATTTGCAAATGTTGCAAATCTTTACACCATTCTTGTACCTGAGCATAATAACAACTTGTTGCTTAAGAGGTGACATCAAATTTGATGAAATTCTATAAAAAGTTATAACAATTTTAATTTCTGTGCAGACAATATAAATTGTCAGTATTACCACTAATGTGTTATGATCAAATAAGAGCTAAGATATAAAAAATGGCCAATAAGAGATGATGATCCACCATCGAACGCATGGTGAAATTCACTGAAGGGTGTGTTGTCTATCACACAATTTAAAGGTTTTGGGCACTTTGCATCTATCAATCAGGTGACTCCCACAATTCCCTGTTTGTGGCCACATGCTGAACGCTCTCTCACCTCCACAACGAGGCAATAGGCGCCAAGATGATAGCTTCTGTACATTGGAAACACACTATTACAAAAAGGAGATTAGCAAAAATCTCTACTATACTGTAAAAAGCAGAAAAATGATGTTAAATCGTAAAACCATGACAGCACAGCTGCTGGCCCTGGCAATCTTCAAGTACAATATCTGCAGAGTAGTTAATAATAAAAAAAGTAAGTTTTATGCAGGATGGATCAACAGGTAAAAGGAACATCTCTTAATAAGTCTTCCTACACCACCATCATCTTCTCGGACCTAACAAAATTCCAGGGTCTATTTGGGTCTGCTCACAAGCAAGCATTGCAGGTAGATAGACGTAGCGACTGAAAATGCAAATGATGCTAAATTTCCCATACCCTATGAGACTAGTGAATCTTTAAGCTTTCAACCCTTCAATAATCATCGTAGTTATGGTATCATCAGTACTATTACAAAAGTTGCAAAACATATACAACAACTTTGGTTACAAGATAACACTAAGTATAAATTAGAAAAATTAAAAAAATATCTATAAAAGCAAAAACAAGTATAAAACATGACTACTTTAACAATCACATACATGGAAACAGGACCTAGACATGGGTATAGGTGAGTGATCGCATATCACACTTTGTTACATTAAATCTGCATGTTTCACAAAAATATGTTGACAAATTCCTCAGCAATGTAACATTCAACTGTCGTACCAAACTTTAAATATCTTGCTAGGTTAAGATTCCTATTATTAAACTATACACATTAACCTTTCATACAATAATAAGAAAGCAGGTACTCGATCTGAATTACTTAACAAGCTGAGCAGAATATCAACTCATTGATGGACATACAGTTATTTCTCACCCAAACAGTTATAGGCAGGCACTACCATGCTCACACAGTCCAGGCATTGCAGAAAATTAGTTTTGAACTTGAAATATCACTGTGGAGAGACTATGGATACAAAATTCTAAGTACGCCCAAACTGACACTTCAAGTTGATGTCACTAAACAACTTCAAGGCCTTTACTCCAGGCTAAGCAAGCATACCTGCCACTTTTTCAAGCCTGGGTTTCACTGGGATAAATCAGAAAACAAAAATAAAAGATGAAAGTCATGATGTCAGTATGGTATCATAATATAAAAATTAATGACTCCTGGACAGCTACAATTGCAATTAATTTTGAGGTCAAGATTTCAATTTATATTTACTGTACTGTTGCTTATAAAGAACCTTAAAACAGAATTCTCTTCCTAAGTTTGTAATCTATCCCTTATGCTGAAAAGAACAGCAGATATATTAAATTCTGAAAAGAGGAATCAATATATTGTAAATACGGAGAATGAGAATTCATCATTGAAAAAATTATGCATGTTAACGTTGTAAAAGAGACCTAAACTACATAGATATTAATCTATGATATACGTTAAAGCTGATGTAATCAACATGCTCTGAGGAAGTTTATGTGACAAGAAAACAATCTTGAACTTCAGGGAGCACAGAGGAAAAGTTAGACTTTCATCCTTCCAATTACGAAACTGTTCCACACGTGCTCTTCCTCAGGTTCAAAACATTCATTGTTATATATAAATACTAACACCATATGACTTGAAATTCAGCACCAAGCTAAGTGGCCAATTGCACGTTATCGCAGCCTCTAGCAACAAGCAAGAAAAATAAGGGTCTTTTTGAAGAAACAAACAAAGAGGAAGGTATCTCAGGAGAAATGACAGGATACAAAGGAAGAATAACAAGGGGAGGGGAGGGTAGGGGAGGGAAGGGGAGGGAAAGGTAAGGTAAGGTAAGGAAGGGGAGGGTGGGCAATCTCCCAGTGCCTGCCTAATAACATGATGGTTAAGAGCGATTATAGAGAGGTCAGTGAACAGTAACGCTTCCACTGCCTGCCAGTCTACAGTTCAGAAGAGAGGTTACTGTGACATGTACTAATCACAGTGGTTCAGGTGAAAGGAACTTAATAAATAAGTCCATTAATTTTAGGTAATAAAAATTATATTTATAATAATAAAGGGTAAGATGATAAGAAAAACAATCCTTGGGAAGAGATGGCTGAACTTTAATTACTGAAAAACCTGATAGACGAGAACCCCCTTAACTCATGGTCCCATTCTAGATGCTTTACAAGCATTATTCTAAAACCTTTCAACTCTTAATCAAATTAAGATTCATAAAATAATCCCAACTTTCAAAATTTATAATTATGAAAGTACTTATCCAAGATTGCAAAAGCTTTTGAGTTTCTAAAACCACTTACTAAATCATTAATATATGATACACGATAGCAGTACCTCTCAACATCTGATACCATGTACAGATGTTTTTCCAAAGTACTACGTACTATACAGCAAAGATTTTAAACCAATGAAGCACATCCTCTAAGGTAGTATGCGTGTAAAATTTTCAAAAAAAATAGAAAATAAAAAAGGAAAAAAAAAAAAATAAACATCTGGAACTGCAACAGAGAGCAAACAAGCTGTGGGACAATGCTGCAAGTATTCACCAGTTATTTTTGTTTTTTTTGTTTATGAACTCTATAAACTGCAGTAAGGTATGAAGAGGGCTTTGAGAGACAATGCAGAATGTTAGTTACTGAGATCGTGCGACAGACTCAAAGCCCTCTTGACGTTGGACAACAGCTATTTCACAAATGACACCAATAATGCTGACTAGACACCTCCATGAAGACTACAAATATATATAAACATTTCATTCACAAATATTATGGATCACACGAAGCCTTGAATGAATCCTTGGGATCATTACATAGAGATATTGGACAGGCCAGCATAAACGAAGCCTATCTGCTGCCTATGCAACGTCTTAGCTCGGGTGTAGAGTCTTCTTCCTTACCGCTGATTTCTTCAAACTCATGGTCACCAACAGCCATCTCTTCCAGGGAGAAACTAAGGGAGGCTAAGAAATCCTAGCATTTCTGATTGTCTAAACCTAACCCAGTTTTGACTATTTCAGCCAGGAAAACAAAAATAAAGTACATGTGTAATATTCTTCCTACCTAATTATGAGAGAAGTGTTCCAGTTTTATGAAAAAGCTTATGAATGCATTCATATAATGACTATTCATAGTGAGAAAGCAATAGTATATAAAGTTTTTTTTAGAAAGTCCCAAGTCAAACCTCTAGAAAAGTGTGTAAAATTTTTTTTTGTTTGTTTTCTTCACGTTTTTTTAAAATAGAAATGGACATGCCATCCGACCCCACTATTGCTCTTTAACAAGATTTCCAAGGGCATTCACCTGCTTCTGAACCACCTCCCCATGTTCCACCCCTATCCCAAATTCTCACGTTGAGCAGGTAGAGTCTCTTCCACAGACGGTTCAGTAAAAAAATAGTATGTACAAATATCAAAAAGTTCACCTCAGCTATATACTGTACATCCATCAATTAAAAGCCAGCAAAAGACATAACATTTCATTAATACAAAAATCATGCATTTCCATTAAGAAAGGATACACAAGAAAACGACAACATAAAAATATAACTGCCTATGTTTTCTTTGAAATGAAAATATAATAAAAATACATGGAAATCTACACTCACTAGCGACACAATGCAATTATGTATTCAATGGATATGAAATGGGGATGAGTCTATGTACAGTGTTACCAGCCTCTCAGAAACGAGGCTAACGCAAAATATCAAATTCCGCCATAATGCAGACAAGGTCCTCAAGGGGAGGTGACTGAATGCCCATAGAATCTCACCTTGATAAATCTGGGTCGGGATATGTTGTCTCCACATTGTTAAGCCAATGTTGTGTGCTATTTTCTTTGGTTTTTCATTAAAAAAAGGAGATCAAGTAATTGTGACAAGCCAGTTAACTCGACGAAATATGATGCCATATATACATATATAAATAAATATATACCTATATATAACACAAGTAATTTACGTTACTTCATGATCCCCTTTATGCGAGACGTGGCCAATTGCTCCACTGATTAAAAAAAGACTAAGTCACTGGCTCATCAATTTGATAACTGGCAAAGTTTCAACCACTTCACATTTATGGATTCTTCTGCAGTCTTCATTTCAATCTTAATTAACTTCCTCCTGTGTTAAACTTCGCAAGCGAGCTATATGTGAAACTGTAATTCCTGCATTACTGTCTCATCTATTTAGCTACAAAGTTTTTTTAATACCTACAAAAATTGCAGGCCTTTTCTTACACAGTACTAGTAACAGCAAAAGACAAAAAAACTAGAACTGTTAACTTCTCACAAAAACACCCGCATATGCTAGATGATAAAACTTACTAACAAGGACAGTATCAAAATTCAAACACGCAAAAATACAAATTCTATATGGATCAAAATTATCCTAGTGCAAAAATCTGCATATCACACACGCACAATGCTGATGGCTACTCTAACAGGCAAGAGCATTTTAAGTATAAAAATCAGTAAATGTTTACAAATCTTGAGAACTATTTGGACTTGTTAAATATTCAAAAAATTAATTCTTGGTAATTTTCCATTATGTCTTTTCATGGCTATAGGATTAATTCAATTAAATACTATATCATACAGGACCAATTATGGCTTAATGTAATAAAAAATTTATAATCCTTTTCATAATGAACACTCAAAACAATTGAAAACCTATAGTTTGTTTTTAAGCACAGCCTGACAAAGGAGGGTGGGGGATTGTGAGGTACTAGATGTTACGTTCGCACAAAAAATGAGTGTAGAGTAACCAACAGCCGTAGCATGACACAGTGGTATGGGTTGTTGGGGCATCCAGGTCATAGCAGTTAATACATCACAAGCCAGAATGCAAAGAATAATTTGCAGGGAAAAGAGAATATTGGACATGGCTTACAAAGGTTTATTATTAAAAAATCAAGACTTTTATCAACTGCCCTGCCCTTGACGGCCCCAAATGTACAGTACCTATGGATTCCTAAAGCCTAGGGGAGAACTCCTAGACTTGCCATTATTACGTTTAACCTGCCACTGACTACGGCCTAGACAGCAGGAGACTGTCCCAAACCCTATATCATTTCATTACTGCTCACATCTTCAAGCTTGGATGTTAAGTTAAGCATACACACCTTCAAATTGTACACTGGATGCAGATCGAAATCTTCAGTTTTAAAGTATTGGTCTACCCTTCCTAAAGAGAAAAGCAGTATGCCCTCATAATCCTGAATTATTCAGTCATATTATTCACCTTTTCCGACATGTGTCTCCTTCTTCATACAAAAGTCTCCTGCATTCTCAATATTAAACAATGTGAATAGCAACACTGAACTCATGTTATTTGGTGACAATTGCCATCACAGCAAAATAGAGCATCTTTCATACACACTATACAGAATCAGGAATTCAATTTTGCTAGACACTTTGCAATGCCTACCTCAGAACGTTACATAGTACATACTTGTGCAGAATAAGGGCATATTTGAAAAAATACTCGCCAAACAATGATCAGTTCATATATCAGTGTTTTGGGACTTTTAATGGATAGGTCCTACCTGTGACCTGCTCCATCACTGACTGTCAAATGAACGGACTGAACCAGAGACTTTTCCCAAATAAACCTTAAACATGTACCTTGAGAGTAACATTTGTCCAACATATTCCAAGTCAGTAAATGATAATGAATGAGTCCATACACTTAAATATGGACTCAGCATAAAAGATGATCTTTACTTACTGAACAATCATGATCCTTTAAAGACTCGAAACTTGGACGACTCTGCTCTCTGTGAGATCTATGAGATAATATACATATTCAAATAGCACTGAAGCAGAAGCCATAAACTATACTGATATTAAAAATTATAAAACACCATCCTATTACAATACAATAATGCTTACATATGCACCATAGTAATCTTTGGGGTTATGTCGCATGTGAAATTTTGTAAAAATCTATTAGTACACAACAGTAAGAAGAAGTGGACTCATACTGATTACAAATTTATTTTCAAATAGTTTGGCCTTCTCATTTATTTCACTGATTTGCATTTAAGCCATTTTGTGGGTAAGCTTGTGAAAGACACTACAAATATTTCTGTTAAACAGAAAAACTGACTGCTACTCTGGATAAACTACGTTAGAATCATCAGCCCGTGAGCTTTTCCTGTTTAGATTATGAAAAACTGTAAAGTAGAAAATCTTGCCCAGCTAGAAAAAGAGGTGTACAAATATCATTCTATCACAAGTGAGCAATGCTATCCAATGGCTGTCATATGGAGGAAAGAGTTAAGCCTTTGGGAATAAGCACGGGGCTGATAATTTCTCTACGGCACACCTTGTTGGTTCACCCACATATATAAACATCTGAAGCTCCTATGACACGCCACAATGGTTAAGAAGTCTTACTGGGGGTTTTGATACTGTAATACTGTGGCTTTTGCTTGCAGTGTTGAAATTGAAATATTCAATCAAATATGAGGCATCCAGGGGGGTTAGAGGGGTAGTACTGACTTTGCTTGATGGCTGCTTGAAGTTTCTTCGAGTTCATTTTGACCCACATCTGTTGGCAGGCAAAGGGGTGTCCTTAGAATTATGGTAAATATCTTCTCATTACTTGTTTGTGAGGCACCATCCAGGTTCCCGGTGCCACCGCCAGGGAGATCTACAAGTACAGAATATGTGTGATGATGAGGACAAAAGAGATGATGTAGTAGTATTTCTGTTGCTGTTTTGCTTCAACTGCCTATTAGGATCACGATGATAAAAATCTTGGAATGCTGAAAAGCATTAGGAAAAATGTCACTGGTTCTACAAACTAAAACATAGGAGCCTAGCACCACCTGAATGGTACAGTGCGGGGGCGATCGGCACCCTCTTTGACTAGCGGCTTGTGGAATTCACGTCCTGGGCGGGAGTGGATGGTCTGCCAACAGTGTTCGCAGTAGTATTGCAAGCAGGTAACATTGGCACAGAAGAAGGGGGCAAACTTCCCCCCACACCGTGCCCCCTGGCACTCATCACACATCTGGTCATCTAGAACATACGGTTTTACTTCCACCTGTTAAAGAAGAAAAGAAAAGAGAAATTTCTTATTAAGGGTTTGGTCCTCATTTTCAAAGAAAGAAGGCATTACATAAAACAGTTAAATGGTAAATACATAAACAATCACAGGAAAAATAGATCCATTCAGAGTTATAATACAAAATTTCTCCGAGCATTCTTTATCAGTGAGTAAAATTCATCACAACTTTAAAGGTACATCCTACTAGAAATAAATGGCACAAATGGATGATGAGCCAAAGAAATCAAT
Source organism: Palaemon carinicauda (assembly GCF_036898095.1). NCBI lineage: Eukaryota > Metazoa > Arthropoda > Malacostraca > Decapoda > Palaemonidae > Palaemon > Palaemon carinicauda. The sequence goes on along the minus strand of NC_090766.1, from coordinate 6,251,999 downwards.
AATTTTTAAGTTATACATGTACAGTAAATGAGAGTACATACAGTATCTGAATTCTATTCCTATTTTGACACTTATAATGCAACTAAGCAAGATGATTTCTGATTAATGAAAAAGTGACTAAAATACACTTGGAACTAAATACAAATAATGGCAATTTCAATTGGTATGACAACTTTGCCCTTCCCACCTCACTATCCAACTTCAATTAAATTTCCACTCTTTCAAATGTTATCCACCTAAAACTATTTTCTATTCAAGAATCGTGACAGAACAGACTAAAATATGGATTTAAATACAGTAGGTCAGTGAGATCATACAAAAATGGCTATTATCATTCAGTACTTAAATATGAAACATTTAAATAATGCCAATGATAATCAAGCTCTCTTAAGTTAGTCTGATCTGAAGAACTCAATTCAAAAAAGACTCCAAGACTACACTGTAAAAAAAAGAGAGAGAGAGAGAGAGAGAGAGAGAGAGAGAGAGAGAGAGAGAGAGAGAGAGAGAGAGAGAGAGAGAGAGAGAGAGAGAGAGAGTGTGTGTGTGTGTGTGTGTGTTGTGTGTTACAAGGAGTTTCAAGGAATTTGGATGTCTCAAAGACATTTTTAGTCCATCCCCGGAGACTGCATTTGCTCTTTGGTAGAGCAATTTAGTTTAAGCATTTAAAGATTTTATATGATCTTGTCTAACGTATTCTTGAACTCGTTTACCGTTTTACTGTTAACTACATCTGCTGGAACTCTATTTTGTATGTAAAGCAATTGCCACAATGCGTGGTGATGTATCTTTCTAATTCCAGTTTGTATCCATTACCTCAGGACTGATTTCTGCTAAGCGCATATTGTTGTAATCTATATTTGTTATTCCTTTAAGAATTTTGAATGCCTCTACTAACTGTCCCATTAGTCGTCAATTTTTTTTATCAAATAAGTGAGAGGGAGAGAGAGAGAGAGAGAGAGAGAGAGAGAGAGAGAGAGAGAGAGAGAGAGAGAGAGAGAGAGAGAGAGAGAGATAAATTGCAAAGAATCTTTTGTACATTGTTCTGTTAAGCAGAAATATAACTACACTGTATGAGCAATAAAAGAAAACCATCAGAATTTAAAATCGACATAATGGGCCCCAAACATCAGTGAATTTGCATATTCCAATTATTTGCATGAAAGTTATCGATCATACTAAATACAGATCACAAAGTTTACTTATAACTTTATACTTTATAAAAGGACACCAGTTACTTGTGATATAGTACAAAAATGCTTAGCTCTCGAACAAAACTAAATAGTATTCCAACAAAATTTCCTATTGGCCAGCCTCTTAGTATGGCATCACCACAGCACTATAGAACCAAATAAGCACGGCATAAAACACACTTTTCCCTGTGAACAACTGAAGCAGCAAGATATGACAATGGATAAAAAGACTACATATTCAGTTACAAAAAAGGAAACCTTTTAGCCAAAAAACCACTTGCCTTCAAATTACTTTTCATACATTCCTTTTAATCTTATCTTACCAAGCTCAACTTCTTTTTACTTTACCCAACTTATAATCATTGCTTCTCATTCAATTAATTCAGTCCACCCATTTACAGCAAAGCTGAAAGTAAGATTCAGTACTCTCATCAAACCCAAAAAGTTACTTTAAAGTGAAGCGAGTCTTCAGGTACAGCAGTAAAACAAAAGGAATGTATTAAAGCAACTTTGTCTTGAACACAACACTTACCCTTTTATCAATATCACCATGCTGTAACTGTACAAATCTGGCACTGATGGCGGCAATATAACTCTGCTGATTCGAAAACGCAACCCGGCCTGCACCTTTTGGGTACTTTAGTTCCGGATCGGTATCGATTCCAGCATAACACACTCCACCATATAAACGATCCATGATCATTGCCAGTTCAACTGTAAAAAAAGAAGCAGGCACATTTTTAATGACATGAGAGAGTAATTATGACAGTTCAACTGTAAAAAAAAGAAGCAGGCACATTTATAATGACGTGAGAGAGTATTTATGACAATTCAACTGTAAAAAAAGAAGCAGGCACATTTATAATGACGTGAGAGAGTAATTTATTAAGAGAAATTAAAAATAAAACAAGGGTACATATGTAACTTAACAATATAGACCATAATTGCTAAAAAATATTCCCTGAAACGATTTAATGACAATATGAGCTGGACGTCCCTAAAAAAAAAAGGCATTTTTCTTCCTTGACTGCAATTATATACTTCATAATTTTATTGGATTAACTCGCCCAAACGCTATCTTTCAAAATTTCCTTTTAACAGGTAAAAAGAAAAATGGTCCATACTGTTCAAGCTAACAAAATTAGGACAACAAACAACCGATTTATTATATAGTATTTGTAAACATTTTATGGATAAATTTCAAAATAAGTAAATGAGAAGATAAAAAATCAACAGACATAAAAATACAAGGATATTGTGGACTCGCTTGTATCTCCCCAACCCCTAACATAAAAAATTTATTGCTTTATATACTGTATGCTACTGTACTAGAAAATCTCTTGTGTAAATATGTAATTCAAAACCTATAAGATGGGCTTTGAAAAACACAAGAATCATGAAATTAACAAGTCTGAGCAATACTAATGCTAGTTAATAAACATTAAACCTATAAAAAATATATAAATATTTTTAGACAATTATTCTATATTTCTACTCAAGGAGTTAATATCATCCACAAAAGAGAAAAATTATTGACATAAAATTCTATGTAAATAAATATCACAATACAAATTATTAACAAACTTTTGATTAACAGATATAAACCATTTGTTTAGAAATACTGCACTTTTGCAGCTTGTCTTTAAATTTTTTTACCAATTCCTGAATTCAAACTACTGTACTATACTTTGTTAAGAGGTGGATAACTAGCAATTAGTCACATTGGAGAGGCACCCTTGTCTCATTTGCCGAGCTCTTTTTTAAGTCTGTCTGCACAGCATCATGATGCCAGCAGTCAATCTGGAAGGAGGATGGAAGGGAATTTCCTATAGCAATGGTCTCTGCTATAGAATACAATATTTGTTAAAGTCTTTGTTACTATCTTTGCAAGAAGGGAGAACAAGAAATATTCACTAGAGATGGTATTTTAGGAAGAAGCTGTTTAACGAGCAAGTATTTTGAGAGGGACCTGACTGACTATACAGTCAGGTAGGTGTAACTTGAACCTCCATCATCATTTGCCCCATAAACCAACTAGGGAACCCAATTGGTGCATAGAAAGGGCAATATACACACAAAAATAAATGGAATGATGGAAACAACTCTGAGGCTCTACTGAGTGAGGAGAATAAAAACAGAGCTGAAGGATATGATATCTTAAGAGCTCAGAAGAATCCCGGAGAAATATGAATATTTCAATGCTCTAGGAGCATCTGGAACAGAGCAATCCACTAAAGGACAGCTGAACAATCAGTCACTGATGAGGTGACCAAAATATAAAAAAAAGGATAAGACCAATACGGTAAGACACAAAAGAAAAAACACAAAACTTTCCATGGTGAAAAGTATGGTTAGGAATGGATGAGAAAAACTCCTAAAATATAAAAATCTTGGTTTAATTTTGTGATGGGAAAAATATCTTTGTTTCCCGGAAGTCATAAAGAATTCAGCAGCTTTAGCTTTCTAATTCAACTCCTTGTTTTTATCTCATCAGGATTTTTCAATCAATATTTGACCTGTATTGAACCGCCCTGATTCAACATTTTTTTCTTATATTTCCATCTCTCCCTAATTCAGTTTGATCCACTGTTCAAAAGGTAACCGAGACAAGTAATCAAATAGTCAGCATGAAAGCAAGATGCTACAAACAGACACAAGGCAGCCCCAAGGAGTTGCTGTACGCAAACAACATGGTATCAATATTAAAATTAGGGGAAGAGATCTTGGAAATGTTTAAATGATGTAAGGAAAAAATTAAAAATTCCAGTTAGGAATGTTCTCATATGAATTCCTAAGAGGAGCTGCATCTAATGTAATTATCATGGGAGACAATGAAGAGCCTGTAACTATCCTGGAAATACAGGTCTTATATAATGCATTTGTTCCTTAACTACATACTGGCTTACTGGCAAATAAAACTCTCCCAATGATAATATAAAAAATATAAGATGCGTGTATGAAATGGGCACTTCTCTACATAGCAGAAACCAAGATTTGAAGATAGGATGATCTTTTGAAATACTGCAACTATAAATTCCAGTTATTTATGGCTGGAATGAATTAGGAAGATTATACAAAGGAATTGTTCGGAAATGCAGGGCCTGAAAGTTTATGCGCTTTTCCCGTAACTATACCTAGTGAATCTACAGAAGCCAAACTATGATAGAGATTCAAAGCTTAGGCTACCCAACTTAGACTAGACAAAGTTGAAGATTTATATGTAAATATCTTGATTCGAAACTATCGTAATAGGTTATCATCATTTATAAAACTATTAAAAATTAATAAAGAGAATATTGAATATTTTAATACATGGTAAATTAATGAACATATGAATCATAATACAGGCAGTCCCCAACCAACAAATACAATCGGGACCGAGAGAGCGTACGTAGCTCGAATTATTCGTATATTGTTAAGTAAAAAAGTACCTCTATGGTTGAATTTAGGCCTAACTCAGACGCCTACGATTTTCAGAAGTCAACAAATATTCCCCTTTCATATAAAATCCATATCAGGTTATTGCAAATGATGTTAGACTTACTTTATTACTTACAGTCTTGTATACAATAATATAAAGAATGTTGTTATAAAAACAAAAAACATGCAAGTGGCCATACGAATGCCCTACGTTTGTGTGAATACTACCGTAGTGTTTACGTTTCAAACAAGTGTAAAGAAGGTTATTTTATTGTTTCGTTACCCAATTTATGCTAAAAACTTAAAACTAATTAACCCTTTTACTCACGGGCTATTTGGAACTTTCCAACCCTTAACCCCAAGGGGTTATTTTTTTTTCAGGCACATTTTGCAGTATATTTTTTTAAATTGCTCTTACAGCCTTAATTTTCGTCATAGAGAGGTCAGGTTGGTCTCATTCTTTTGGAAAACGGCGTCAATAACCTTAGATGTCAGGATGCCTGAAAACTTTAAATCATTCATTCATTCATTCTTTTGGAAAATGCCTTAAGTTTCTCAAAAAATTATAAAAAATATGAAAAAAAAAAAAAATGTAAATAGCAGTTTTTTGCAAGGACGTACCGGTACGTCCATGAGGGTAAAGGGATGAGTTTTGTGAAACGTACCAGTACGTCCTTTGGGGGTAAAAGGGTTAATGAATGCTTTGGACAGAGTTAAATAAAATGCATATGGATAGTTTACTGGATTATTTTATTTACTGTTGTTTGGACCAAAGGAGGAAGGGGTTGGCTGCCCTTTGTATTGTTTTGATTCGTCACCAGCTGAGGTGCAAAACACACACACACACACACTCTCTCTCTCTCTCTCTCTCTCTCTCTCTCTCTCTCTGCAGTCATATACTGTACATATATAATACAGTACACTTAACTGTAAATATTAGGTAAAGTAAACTATAAGATAGAGTTAAACACGTTTTTAAACCATTTCTTATGTATTAGTGTACAATACTAAAATATTCGTTTGTTAATTAGTACTGTAATGTACTACTGGGTAATGTATTCATTACAGCACAGTAAATAAATTTTGATTTAGAATACAGTATGTAATGGTCTACTTTATTGTACATACAAAGAGACTTTATCACTATAATATATTGGATTGTCATCATGACCAACTGAAATCAGCTGATCTGAGAAACACAAAAAGAAAAAAAAAAAGAAAAACCAAACACGCACACAAACTCACTCGCTAAAATCATTGAATATCCACAAATCTACATACACTCATACATATTCTCTCTCTCTCTCTCTCTCTCTCTCTCTCTCTCTCTCTCTCTCTCTCTCTCTCTCTCTCTCTCTCTCTCTCTCTCTCTCTCTCTCTCTCTCTCGTTAAGGAGAGGGCAAACCTTATCAAACTAAGGTAAACAGCTTTATGACATACTTTAATCTCATATATTATTTACTACTGAGTTTAATTGAATATCAAAGTTTACCAGAGTTTAATCCATATTGCCAATGCATGAAAATCTATAGTTTTTTAGGTCTGTGTGGTGCTTGATTATACAGCTTGGGGAATTACTGATTTTTCTTCCAATTCTTTAAAATAGTTTTTGTGAAATTTAGTTTATCTTTTCTTAAACTTGATATACCATACTGCAATTACTATTAATTCAGGAATTTCATATCTTATATAAGATCATGTTATAATAAAACACCAGTTTTTCCCTTCAGTTTCAGACAGAGCTTTCCCCAATTCCAAACAGCTTGGCAGCTATGAAACGTTTTTTTTACTTTCAGCAACAGCTTTTATTTATAATCAGCAGCACTGTATACATTCTTGATCTTTTCCCCAGAGCCAATAAGGGTATAATGTAAACAAAAAGTATTCTGCTTAACTTTGTAACATAACTCATCATCATCATCTCCTCCTCCTACGCCTATTGATACAAAGGGCCTCAATCCGTAGAGGATTCATTGGCTAGATACCTCAAAGGATAGCAAGTTCTTTGTGATGCGCAGTGCCTATCTAAGGCAAATAACCCCTGCCGGTCCATACTAATTCTAGTAAGATCAACCGCCAGGCATTAGGAGTAAAAGCCGAAGAGACAGTTTGTCCATCCCCTTAAACCCAATCCATCACCCTGCTACCTGTGACTTCACAGAGATTTAGGGGGGCATTTCCTCCACACCCAAAGCTCTCATTACTCCAAGTTGCTCATCTGGTTATACGAAAATAACCATTGGCAAACATGGATTGCCAAGATATACCACCTAGCACGGTAACATAACTACGGCAATTATTTACTATGGTACGATAATTAAAGTACAAGCTTAACAGCTGTTATCAGATTCCATTATTCATAAGAAAAAAAGCTGTTTTTTGTTCAGTTTTGATTATGGCTATATGAGTTTATCCAATGATTATAACATTGCAAACAATACTTTTATGATTTTCTTTTACTTTTTAAATATTAATAAATTTTACAGTCACCAATCATCGATCAAAAATTCCTAATTTCGAATTTTTATGTAAATCGAAGTGCGAGACTAAATTATTTTATTTTTTTCTTTTAAAATTCATTCATGGAAGAAGAGTGTTTCCAGGTCCTCAGATGGGTTTCCATATAAAGATGATTTCACTGATGTAGAATCATTCCTTGAATAGGATATTTATTACAAGAATGTGCAAATAATGCATAGGTAAAATTGGTTTTGATTCCTTTATAAAACTTGTTAGGCTGGAGGAACGTAGAAAGTAGGGGTCTCATTTTTTGTTTTGTTTCATTTGTTGATGTCGGCTATCCCCAAAAATTGGGGGAAGTGCCTTGGTATATGTATTAATTTATAAAAATAAATATACAGTAAATATAAATATCCCAAAAACATGTACTTCTTAAGGTGACCTTTACCAACCGAGCAATACTCTAAAATAGTTATGTGAATTTAGGCCGTCATATCCGAAGTGTAGTAACAGTGTCCGTTGTTGCGGGGCTCTACTGTACACTCGTAAATTCCTGAGAATAAATTAAATATTTTGCCTTATCTCCTGTTTATATCAGCTACCACGAAAGAATACAAAAAGCACAAATTTTAGAGTAAAATGTATTTTTCCTAACTATTCATACCCAAGACCTCTAATAGGGAAGGAAAGCTTTGCTGTGGTCATACTTCCCCTTATTAAAGGTCGGCGGTTTGGATTTCGTGTAAGAACAAATCATAACAAACACCATATGCAGTACGATCCAATTATGATTTAACCTTGATGTCTTATCATTCTTTGGGAATATCTTCATTTTTCGTTTCCTTTCATCCTCCAAAGAAGAGTTACATCAATGTATGTATGCTAGTTCCGATTTGTCCTGTACATTACATGCAGTTCACCGATTAACACAGTAGTTTGAGTTTAGGAACTTTTATCATTTGCCTAGACTGGCAAAGAATAGATTTTGAAAAGTAATGGGTCATACTCTGTATGAACACATGATTTCTAATGAAATCATTGTGCTAAGAAACTGATATACTTAATATTATGTCTTTTCTTATAAGTAAGTTAAAAACATTTCAAAAGTAGATCTATATAATTTATTTGCTTGCTTTCACTTCAGCTCTTATCGCTTCTGCGGCAACAGCAAACGAATTACGTGTTAAAAATGGTTTAAATGAAGTAATCTTACCAGCTTTTAGAGGCCTTGGTACTCCTCCAACAAATACTGTTTTGCGAGGATCCAATGGAAGCGAGGCATCAAGGACAAAGTCTGCATCTGATAGTCGCCACGGCCGGATCTGAACAGGTTTATCCTTAATGGTAGGAGACGACACGCACAGGTACAGTTTGTCATCATCTTGAATACAAGCATCTATCAACTGCTGAACGCTACTTTCGTCCTGCAATAAAAGAAAATATCATAATGTAAAATACAGCAAATTTAATGACATAACAGTAACTGTAGAGTTGAAAAGATTTTTAAAAACTGTTGCTTTCAAGAAAAATTTTTAAAAACTGTTGCTTTCAAGAAAAAACAATCATCCCATAAAATGTTGCAGTAATTTTCATTATGAATATGAATTATTATAAAACATTTAAAAGTCTAAGGCTTAGAAATGTGAAATATAGTGAGATAAAGGAACTTGTTCTAAAAACTAACTTTTCAACAATATCTAAGATTAACTGCCACAATTCATTCATTTATTTACTTGTAAAACCGATTTATTATTCTCCATAAATTCCCCTCTAAAGTCCACTTCTATCATACTGTTAGATTTTTGTAAAGCCTTGAAATATTTTGCTAATGCTTTCTTCACCAATTTTGGGAAGCTTTGCCTACAGCCCTCTTAAAACTGAAATCTACCTAAAAGCATTCTCCCTCAAAATGGCAAGTTATAAACAATAAAAAATACAGTACTTCAATGCTGAAATCCATTTGCTACAAACACAGGGCATTACTGTGTCACCACCTCATAGAAAGGAACCATCGACCCCAGTCAGAAACAAAGCTACCAGCGCATCACTTTGCGCCCAACCTTCATCTTAATATTCGTCACTGAAGAACAAGAACTCAGTTTTTTCAAGTCATCAGGCAGCATACTCAAACAACCCAAGATATCAATAACATTTGATGTGACCTGTTCTCGATTACCTGCTCAGATGGTACTGCTGCTCCTGCTATGATCTTCAGTATGGTACAATGTCCTTGCCCTATTTACGGCTCCTAAATTTTGATATTGATGCTTTCCTAAGCCCTCTGATAATAAATCTTTACTCAATAACACAGGATGTTCGTAGTATCCTCAATACTTTCGTCTACAGTTTATACTCCTTTTTTCACCTTGTATGTTAACCCAATAGTCATATCTTCCCTTAATCTTCATGTCTCTCATTATTGGATTTGTGATTTGAGCTATATAGCCCAGTCTGGAGCCTCTGAGGCTGTTCAATGCACAAGTGCATCTAGGATAAAACCTTAGAGTTACACTATGGGGTAAAAGTTATGAGAAGTTGATCAGTATAACAGAGGTAAAGTAACACGTGCAGCCAAGGGCTAAAGGAACACTACAGATCCTACAGTAATACCTACATTGCATAGCATGAGGTGCATTGACAGAACCACTGAATATCTAAAAAGATGATATCAGATACTCCATCCCATATTCTCTATGTGGATCCTTGAGGGATGAGCAATGTTTTACAAAATACAACCGAAACTATGCCTAAATGAAAGCTAAAAGACGTCATGAAATGAGTCTACCCTCAGTCTCAATAACCCTGATCTTCACTGATTGCACTGGTCTAGAGAGAAGTATACAATCTCCATTGTTGGACAAATGTCAAAACTCTACTGATGACCAGAACGCTAGAAATAGCAACACGCCAAAAGCCACGATGTACCAAACCCCAGCAGAAACCTAGGTACTTTGAAAGACCATGGTCCATCATGTGATCCCATGGCAGTTATAACCTAGTGCAATGTATAAATCTCAAGGGCCATGGCAAAACTCGGATAAAGAACAAACTTATAGATGACACCCATCTACATATACATAAGGCACCATCACTGAACCATGAGATGTAAAGGATTCTAGAATCACATGTTTTCTATACAGTATCTCCAAAAATACAATACTAAATACTGAACATGAAAATTACAGTTCATGTTTATTTCTCAGAATGGCAATGTAATATGGCAATTTAACATTGGACATGCTTTCAAATTCAAAGGCACAAAAGAATATAGAATATGATAGTGAGCCTATACGAAGAATGATATTATGGCAAGAGAAAAGGCAGAGTTTGTAAATTTTACCTGCCCAACATTAAATGTAGTTTAAACTGTTTTAAGAGGCTAACCAAAACTAAGTTAACCACACCAACTAATCCTAGTACCTGTATAATAAAATAGGTTTACTGTATGAACATATTTAAAATCCATTTGTAATGTTGGCAGCCAAAGAATTCATGGTTATAATCAATATAGTATGCCTTTATATACTAATAGCTATTTGAATGTATCAAATCTTAACAAATATGGTCATCCTCATCTTCTAAAGAGTATGAAACAAGATAAATATCTGGCACTTAACAAAAAATATTGTTTACCAACAGAAGACAAAATAAACGTGGCAAGGAGAAAATTTTCAACATTTCTATAGCAACTTTTAAATATTAATTCCTGAAATTTACAATCATAGCTACAAACAAAGGTAATAACAATTATCATTTCACATACCTGAAAGAGGAGGAAGGCATAACCTTTTGGAGGAAAATATGATTTACTTTCTGCTTTATGTGGCCAGTCCACAACCAAGGGACCAAATCGACGGAAACTTGCTGTGATCTCCTCTGCAAGGAAAGAGATACATTAATGAACAATTTATCTTTTAGTGCACAGTACCACAAAGAAATAACAACTGACAGTACATCAGTAAACAGATTATTGGTATTCACTTTTAATAAGTGAAGTCAACTATACATAAGGAATACATTAATGATGATAAAATTATTACATACCTTACTAATAGGGTATTGGAATACCAAGTTATATAAAATAAAAAAATTTGCTATAAAATTAAGCTGTAACTGAAGCCCCAAACAAGGGTATAACAACCAGCTTGAATTCTGGAGCAAAATTTATTATAAACTATAAAATATATTATCCCTTTTACCCCCAAAGGACGTACTGGTACGTTTCACAAAAGCCATCCCTTTACCCCCATGGACGTACCGGTACGTCCTTGCAAAAAAATGTTATAAAAATTTTTTTTTTTCATATTTTTGATATATTTTTTAAAAAATTCAGGTATTTTCCAAGAGAATGAGACCAACCTGACCTCTCTATGACAAATATTAAGGCTATTAGAGCAATTTAAAAAAAATATACTGCAAAATGTGCTGGGAAAAAAATAACCCCCTGGGGATTAAGGGTTGGAAATTTACAAATAGCCTAGGGGTAAAAGGGCTAATAAAGGTATTAGAATACCAAGTTATATAAAATTTAAATTTTGCTATAAATATAAGCTGTAACTGAAGCCCCCAAACAAGGGTATAACAACCAGCTTGAACTCTGTAGCATGATTTATTGTAAACTATAAAATATATTATTATACTATACTTCAGATGGTTATGTGATGCTGAGAATAGCGCAACAAAAAAACAAAAACAAAATTAATGCTATGCTGCCTATTACAAACAGTATAAATTCTACCAGACACTAATCGTTTTCTAGCAGCACCCACATGTCATATTGATAAATTTTGTTTAATTTTTTCAGTAGACTGCTGTAAACTACAGCAACTGGTGATATTTTCCAAAATTAATAATATTCCAGTTTATGAAACTAGTTTATTGCCAGCTACAAGGATATTACTTTAGGCCATCATGTGCATAAGTCTTTCCAGTTTTTTTGGATCGATTTGGTCTTACTTGATCATATTTATATGCACATAAAATTCAATATTTACAGGCCCCAGTACAGTATGTAACAAATACGTAGGGGGAAAGTTAAATAAAACTTATAAAACAAATGGGGGGGGGAAGAGAAATCTAGCCAATTGAGGAACATTTAGGGAAAGATTAAATTCAATTATGAAGAACTGATCATGGTTTAGTTAATGTGATTAGAGGAAAGAGCATAAACTTCCACCAATGACATTCCATTCGCAAAATAAACCAATGACACAGCACTAAAAGAAACAATAAAACCAAAGACATTGCACTGGAATAAACAATAAACCAATAGCACAACACTGGAAGAGCATAAACTAATGACAGCACTGGAAGAATGATACACTAATGACACAGCACTGGAAGAAAGTAAACTAATGACAGCATTGGAAGAATGATACACTAATGACACAGCACTGGAAGAAAGTAAACTAATGACAGCACTGGAAGAACGATAAACTAATGACACAGCACTAGAAGAATCAATAAACCAATGCCACAACACTGGAAAAAACCAATAATCCAATGGCACAGCACTGGAAGAAGAAACAATAAATCAATGCCACAGCATCGGAAGAAATAAAAATCCAATGGCACAACACTGGCAGAAACGTTAACTCAACAGCACAGGACTGGCAGAACGATAAACCAATGACACTGCACCAACAGCACAGCACTGGAGAGAAACTATAGACTTATGACAGCACTGGAAGAACAATAAGCTAATGACACAGCACTGGAAGAATGATAAACTAATGACGCAGCACAGGAAGAAAAAATAATCCAATGGCACAGCGCTGGAAAAAAACAATTATCCAATGGAACAGCACTGGAAGAAACAATACATCAATGGTACAGCATCAGAAAATACAAAAACTAATGGCACATCACTGGAAGAAAGTAAACAAATGACACTACACCAACAGCACAACACTGGAGATAAACAATAAACTAATGACACAGCACTGCAAAAAAAAAAAAAAAAAACAATAAATAAATTACACAGAACTGGAAGAACAATAAACCAATGGCAGAAGACTGGAAGAATGATAAACCAACAGCACAACACTGGAGAGAAGTGATAAACACCACTGACACAACACTGGAAGAAACAGGACAAGGATAAATTCAAAACCATCTAACATCCTTACAACTGAGATTTGAAGATGAGAACTTTTACCAAAGGTAAGAGTGAGATTGACCAATTGATTAATTGATTTGAGGTTTTCTGGCATCCTGACATCTAAGGTCATTGAGTGGAGTGAGAGTGGTTAGAAAACTTTATTTCAAGAAAAAAATTAATTACACCAAATTACAATAAAAAATTGTAGATAGGAAGAGGGGGAAAGTATAGGTACTCATCTAAATGAAAAGGTGAAACAAATAATTTGAGAAAGGCTTGTAATATTTGGGACAAGTAAATACAGCATAAGCTGATTGACATAAGTCAATAGATAGTGCATAAACTAGTTGACTAAAAGGGTAAATCTCTGTTCAGCATAAGCTAACGTAGTTGACTGAAGTGGTAAAAATACAGCAATAAACTAATTGACTGCAGGAACAACTGAGAGTAACATTAACATTATTATAGTTAGATAGAAAAAATTATATTACAGGATAAAACTCAAGGCTTAAACGAAGTACGCCAAATAAGACTATGATATTGGATATAGTTATGATACAACTAAGGAAAGGTGTTCCATTTACATTGATTCTTACAATCAGTGTTTGTTTTCTGTATCTAAAAGATTAAGAGACACATCTTGCCTTCTTAAGACACTAAAAAAAATCATGAATAACCAAGATAGGTTTATACCTTAGTTCATTTAAATAGAAACAATACAAATAATTGATTGTTTTCAGGCTCTATTTTGAGTGCTTAGGCTACCTTGCTGATGGACATTCACAACCTCAGTTGGGTCTATCTGCTTCTAAAAATATTGTCTATCAACTATAATACTAAAATTTTATGAAGTAATGACACTATCTACTCAAATAGTGAGTTTTTTCCTTTGCCTCCCCCCTCAACAATATTAAACAGAAGGTAATTTGATGAATTGATTGCCAGATATGTCTTATTAGAATCTCTTTCTTTGTCTCAACTTGGCCTCATTCCCTTTTCATGCTTACCAAATCTGAAGTAGTACCTGTGCTGAGGTCACTTTTGAACACTTGCTGGGCTGCTAGTTACCAAAAATGTGCAATAAAGGCATACATAGCCTTCCAAAAGGCTAAAATCACTCAGATCTTTGCCGAGACAGCATATATACAGTAACGTATTATAACGCTTCTAGAAGGCTAAAATCAGTGTCAGATCTTTGCTGAACAGCATATATCACTTTTACAATGCTTCTTGAAGGCTAAAATCACTATTTATACTAATATAAGCCACATAATGTCCTCACATTCACTTGGAATCTATCATAGTGTAATGCACTATTAAATGGTAAATATAAGTATATTTGTACAAATAATAAATGACAAAATTTGAGAACTTTTAGGATGTTAATGCCAAGGCCAGCGATGTAATGACTATGACTTGCCTTCTATTTCCAAATGTCTTATTAGAATTCTGTGTTAAGAGACTATAAATAAACTAACAGGACAGCTTCATATAGGGGTTTTTGCTTGGTTGCCGAATTAGACAAAACTGTTTGCCGAATGTGACAAAACTACAAACTTTGAAAAAAATCTGTATTTTTCCTAGCTATACAAACCTGAGTAACTTATAGTGTGTTTACTCCTAAGTCATTTAGTTATGACCAGAATTAATTAGTTGTGGGATTCTATTAACATTGTAAGGTTACAAGCCATCCCACATGGCCACGCTGAAGATGAACGGCTGGGTCAGTAACACAGCTCCACTTACCTCATGGTCAAAACTTACTGGGTGGATGAAGCAGGACATTAAAATAAATGACTCGGGTTTACATAGCTAGGATAAATATAATTTATCTTTAAAATTTGTAGTTTGTTCCTAAGCCAATACAAACCCTTGTCATTTATATCAGGAGTCTTCCTTACGTGGGAGAAGTCCCTTGTAACAGGAAGGGGCCTGCCTACGCCTTAACCCAGATAAAAAAAAGGTGGCATTCTAAGACCGGCGAGGTCTAGAAGTCAGTCCCAAGTTAATAACACAGTGTCACAACCTTCACAAGGATTACATGACCAGAGCAAAACTTTTAGCTTCATTTTATTGTTTCAAATTAATTTCAAGAATTAAATGTCACATAAGAAGGTCTCTTACCTACATAAGTGTTTCTTCAATGTGGATACTTCCAAGTGAAGAATGTGCATACGAAAAAGGAGAAAGGGAATTCATTCATTCTACTTTCAAACTCATTTATGTGTAAACAATTGTGTCCCAGGTTAATCAACTGGAAAAACAAAAAAATTTTAAATGATTTGTTGAGCAGCAACTATAGGACCCAAAGAGTAAGTGTCTAGTGATCTGTGGGTATAGTGCTTAAATGCAATGTGCGGTAAAGGTAGTCTGTCTCTTCCAGACTCCTCCAGCACTAAGGACTTGCGCTACCGAGGGGTTTTTGCAGAACGCTAGGGTTGTGGCAATACCGCAAATGTCATAAGCTCTGGGAAAGGCTCCTGGCGACCATTCTCAAGAGGACTTATAGGCTTCAAGAATCACTTCTCATTACCAAAAACAAATAATATTCTTTGTCACTCTTTTTGTTGCAACCTGTGCTCAAAAATAGGTTATGATCATTAGGACAAAAAGGAGCAAGTCTTTTAAGGTAATGCCTTACCAGTCTCAAAAGACAAAATAACAGACTATCCAGATCATCAGTTATTTCTCTGATGAGAGAGAGAGAGAAAGAGTCAAATCTATTGTCAAGAATGGATGGATTTTTGGTTTTTGCCATAGACGGGAGTTTTAGTTCTCTGGATGGGCAAGACTGCTCACAGCTCTTGATCAGGACTGAGAGATCCCAGGAGGAGGAGAGGCCTACTGTATTTCCCAAAGTTTACATACCTGGCTTAAGGCTAAGTGATATCCTTTTACCGATGTGTCTGAGAAGTTTCTCTTTCCGTATGATTACCATAAATTCAACAATTAATGAAATAATGGCTTTGAATGGAGCAATACCCCTTCCACAACTCTAATAGCAGACAAACAGACCACTTTGCTTGATAGGAAGGTATCCTGATAACGGCTTCGCAGTCGGTCTAGAAAAACCTCTCTCGGAGGAGATGCTGGATAACCTCCAACTGTGAAGCGATAGGCAGTGTACTGCGTCATGGAACTTCCTAATGTGAGGTTGATTCAGAAGGTTTGCCACTCTGGGAGTTCTCTTGGAACTTCTATGAGAAGATCTAGAAGATCGGGGTACCAATTCATGTGAGGCCATCTTGGAGCTATTAGCATTACTCTTAGATTCTTTGATTAACTGATCTTGTTCTGCACTTCATGAATCAGGAAGAATGGGGGAAAAGCCTAAGTGTCCAGTTCGTCCCACTGGTGTTGGGAATGCACCCTCCATTATAGCAGCTAGGTCTGGGATTGGAAAGCAACATACTAGGAGTTTGTTGTTCAAGTGTGCGGCAAACATATCCATTACAGTATAAGGAAACCCTACACAACCAACACTCTCCCTGTCCCTTGAGGATGCAAAGACCATTTTGAACCAACTGTCATCCAAAGTCAGCTAGGTTTGCCTGCTATCGCTTTCTTCTTTCCTAAGTGGAAACAGGGTGAAAGAAGTTCAGCCTTTATCTGGGCCCAATGGTGTATTTCCACTGCAAGTTGGCATAGCATGTGGGATATTCAACCTCCTTGCTTGTTCATGCAAGTCACGACAGTCGTTTTGTCCCCATCAACACCCACGAGTGACCCCTAATCGTTTCTGAGAAGTGAAGTAATGCTAAGTAAGCAGCTGTCATTTCTAGATAGTTTATATGGAAGGTCTTGTTCCCGAGACCGTATCCATGAAATCTATTCTTTCCTTAGATGGGCTCCCCATTCCTGGCGAGAAGCATATGTGAAAAGGAGAAAATCTGGAGGAGAAACCTGTAGAGGTGTTCCAGTTAATAGGTTCTCTTCTTTCAGCCACCACAAGAGATCTGTTTTCACTACTCAAGGGACCTTTACAAGAGCCTATTGGGAGTCTGATGTTTGTGACCACTGGTTCTTCAGTACTCATTGCAATTAACAAAGGTGCATCCTCCCAAAGGGAACTAGCTTATCAAGGGAGGGAAGGTGACCTAAGAGTTTCTGCCTGGAATGAGTTGGAAGAAACTCCTTTTTGTAGAAAGGTGTTGCCACTTCTCTGAAACTTTGAACTCTACAGATGGAAACGCTCTTGCTTGAGCAGAGTTTATATCCATGCTAAAGTAACAAAGATGTCTCTGACGGACAAAATTGTAATTCTCTAGGTTTAGATGGATCCATAGTTCAGGCAAAAATAGAGGAGATCCCTGTGGCAAATGAGCCATGATCTTGATTCTGCAAAGAGAAGCCAACAGTCTAGGTACCTCAGGAGCCTTATCCCCATGGTATGAGCTCAAGATGAGACTAGAGAAATAGACAGGTGAATAACTGTGGGGCTATAGACAGGCTGAAGCACAGCAACACGAATTGGTAGCTTTTGTCTCTAAAAAGGAATCTCAAGTATTTTTTTTAGCTGTTATGAATAGGGATCCGAAAATATGCATTTTTCAGATCTATGGTCCACAAAAAGTCATTCTGATTTCCATCTTGAACCTCTTTTGGGACACAAACTGGTTTAAGCGGTAAAGATTATGACAGGTCTCCATCACCCAGTCAACTTTTCCACCTGGAACATGTTGCTGAAAAAGCCCAGGGACCTGAATAAGACCTCCTCTATGGCATCCTTTGCAAGCATCTGAGACACTTCTTGTTCCAGAAATACATCTTTTCATGATCCTCTATCATAAACTGACGGGATCACTGGAGTCAGAGTGAGACGAGAGCAACAGCTCATAAATGGGATAAGATACCCTGAGTGGAGCACTTCTACGGCCCCAGGGATCTGCCACCTTGTCCTATTAATTTGCAGGCATCCCTCTACCTGTGGTGAGTCAGGGGATCTTCCCTCCCTAAAGAGAGCCTTGACAACATCTACTTCTTCGTCCAGAGAAGTGTCCTAAGCGACAAAAAGAAAGTCTATGTCTCTTAGATGTCTGAGCAATGCCTTGTTCTGGAAGCAGATGACTCTGCTGAGACTACTTGAAAGGTGAAGGTTTATGTACCTGTTGGGGAGCTGGACACCTTTAGATCACAGCCATTCTTAGCAAAGAAGTGGGGCTAGATCTTTTGCACTTCTCTGTTACAGCTACTACCTCTGGAGGAGGGAAGAGTAGAGTTATCTATGATGCTAGAGTTCTTGAGGAAAGTGCATCTCTAGTAGCCATCCATTTTGTGAACTTTGAGATCACTGGGTCAGTCTGACGAAGAATACTTTCTACAGCTTATGCTCCTGACTGCACTAGTTACTCAATTTATTTCTTGACATCTGGGTCCTTTAAGTCCTCTGAAATAGCAAAGACACTGCTTGTGACCAGTGATCAAGCCAGGAGCAGGCCTGGAAAACTGACAAGATAGCTACCTTCTTGTTTTGCATTCCGGATGCTGAAAAGGTGGAAGGAAGGTGAGAGGACGCGTCGCGAGACTCTACGAGCTAAGTTGGCAACATCCGGATCTATCGGTAGAGGGCTCTGTATGACTTAAAATTTTAGGTGTGATTTTTGACAACAAATTTAATTTGAATGACACATTGGGTCTGTGTCTTCTTCTATTGCACAAAAAATTGGATTATTGAGAAAGTCTTAAGATTTCCAGTTATCAATCTATTCTGATGAAGTATTTTAATTCTTTCATTCTACCCGTTTTTGAGTATTGTTCTCGTCTCTGGTCCTCAGCTGCTGATTCCCATTTTAATTTATTGGACAGGAACTTATGGTCTATCAACCTGTTAAGCATCCACCAAGGACCCCCCTCGCTGCTAATGTACTGTCATGCTGGTTTTTGCAGTTAGCGGTTATTTCACTAAGGATAGTTTTTCAATGTTAATATCAATTTTTATGCTTATAATTTATTGATGATTAAATGTAGGAATATTAATTAAAAAATGGAATAAAAACAATTAATGCTACTATCATTTTATTTCAAAAGGCTACATAATACGGAATGAAAAATATCATACATCTATGCATTATTATTCTTTTATCATTATCAGACTGCTCAGCTAGTATTTCAATTATTTCATCTAAAGAAATATGCCTCATATTTACGCCGCTCATTGTGAAAGCAGCAAAATAAATTACCCCCCCTCCCTCTCTCCATAAACACCCAAAGCGCACCGAAAGGAAACTAGACAGTACCAGTTGTCTAACATCAAGTGACCTTCATAAAAATGTTGCCAGACACCATATAAGCTTCCATATGCTGAGTGTTGCCAAGTGGTGTTCCTACAGTATACTTACTATACGAGTAAACCTATCATTACGGGACTGACAACTTGAACCATGCATTTAAAGTTACGAGTGTAATATCCCGTTGAAGGTGGTACCGTGTAGATCGTGGTGAATGTATTAGTATTACGGGGGTGATGCTTAACAGGTTAAATTTCTTATTCCTGATCTTAATCTATGACACTGTTATTCAATTAGTTCGCAATCCATGTTGCATAAGCCTTTTCAGAATTCTGACCATCCTTTATATTCAGATCTTCCAGGACAGTACCACCCTCTTCGTAATACAGTACTAGGTATGCAGTTAATTCTAATAGTCAGGCCTTCTCCATCATCAGGCTCAATACTAAACAGTATTCTAGAAGTTTTATTCCACCTGTGATCAAGTTGTGAAATGATCTTCCTAAGTGGGTAATTGAATCGGTAGAACTTCAAAAGTTCAAACTTACAGCAAATGTTTCAATGCTGAATTGGCTGACATGACTATTTTTATAGTTTATATATGACAGATCTGTTTTAATTTTGCTGCCGTTCTTAAAATATTTTAATATAAATGTTTATTACTTTTCATAGTTTATCTATTTTCTTTTCTCACTGGGCTATTTTTCCCTGTTGGAGATCTTGGGCTTATAGCATTCTGCTTTTCCAACTAAGGTTGCACCTCAGCTGGTAAAAATAATAACTAGAAAAGCAGTCAGAGTGCAGACTTCCGCCACGGCAGCTTATTTCTCGAAACCAGCTTGCCTTTCCCAGAATCAATTTACAGTAGACCATAGGCGTATTTGAAGTCTGTGTGACAACGTGGAAACTTGAGGTTAAGGTTAGGGTTAATTCGGTTCACCTTTTGCTCAACCTTGACCTTGGACCTAGGACTTTAATAAAAATTGAATCACTTCCATGTCTCCATATAACAATTAATTCCGGAATCTTTCACCACTCTGAGTAAAATCGTGGCCAGGAAGTTGTTTACTGACAGACAAACGGATAAACAGACCAACAGGAGAAAAAAAATAACCTTCTCCTAACTTCCTTGGCGGACGTAATAATAATAATATGCCTCAGAGTCAACATGAGACTTTTCTGCCTTGATAGGGCAGGGGGAGGCGAGTTTTCAGGTGGCAATATTTGTTTACTTAGCAGGTCAAGTGTGTCTCAAGCTTGATTAGAGGGAGATGAATCAAAATCTGTGACAGGTATTCTGTGAGCCTGAAAAAACTCTCTCAATAGTGCATTTCTACTCATGACTTGGGCAAAAGGACCATTGAGTTTCCTGATAAGGTTCATAATTTTCATAAAATACGACGCCTCAGCTGGGCCAGATGTCGGTACTTCCAAAGGGGATACTCCAATGTGATTGGAGTCGGTTCCAGTGAGTCATCAATCATGATAGGAGGTGACATTATTATGTCTCGTTGCCACAGCTCTTGGTTCCTGTTTATAGAAAGATTTCTTTGCCTTGCTTAGGATAATTTTCCTCTCTCTTCCTGTATCTGGAAATTTGGGAGAAAACCTGAAAAAAGCTGTGATGAGGCCGGGTTACTTCTGACGAAGGACAAGAGGTTAAAATAAGTTGGGAGGTAAAAATGGTTTTGTCTCCTTCTCTGAGCTCAAAACCTATGGGGAATATGATCTGTTGGGCATATTCCAACAGGAATGCATGCACCTGGGGGCTGAATAGTTAGGAGAATCTGACCCCATTCACCTACGAGAAGGCTGATTTTGATACAGTACTATGTAGGAATATCTACAAGAGGAAAAGGTGGGTAAGGATTTGCCGCCTTTTTCACCCAATAGTCATCGAGGGTGCAGCTCTGAAAATGAGGAAAATAATGTTTGCTTTAAGGCAATACAGATTGGGGAATGAGTAATATCATCGACAATTTAATCCACTTGGCATAAATTGGCATTTTCCTAGCCTCTAAATCTGAACGACTTAAACATGAAACATTGACAGGTTGTCTGCTTGTCTAACTCGTGGTCATGGTTGTGCAGTCTCTTGGTGCGTCACATTGTTTCAAGTGTGAATGGCAGAGCATTCAGTTAGTGCTCTCTCAGATGGCGAGCATGTAATGACTTTTATTTATCATTCTACCTTTGTGAATCTGCGAACCAAAATGTGCACCCGCCTCTGGGTGGAGAGACTGAACCTGTAATTTAGAATTAGGAGCGGCTGCTGCACTGGACACCTTTACTATAATTCATCTGATAAGGAATAAGAAAAAGCCTTCTTAGGAGAGATAGTAGCTTCCTTATGTGGTGAAGACTTTAATTTGGCACTTTTCCATTCTGGAAGGCATGGCTTGCTTCGAGCTCATAATGGTGAATAATAGAATCCCTCCAGCAATCCATATTCTGTGTCTGGAGAGATAGATTGATCTGCAGTCACTCAAAGTAATGTTTGAGGTGGCGTTTTAGGCGAGATTTTCTACTCTTATCAGAGATTGTACCTGTAAATCTGAAAAATCTCAGAGATTGGAAATAACTGAAATAAAAATATGGCCTCCTTGATCGAGCACACTCATAAGAGGTGGTGATTTGATAAGGTTCTTAAAATCTGATACAAAAGACATCAGTACTGTTCCATGCTCTGATTGAACAAGGGCCGAGGCCAAAGGATCAGTAATACTAGGTGTAATCTCGGGTTCGCTGCGTCCCATAGGCGACCCTATATCAATCACTTCAGTACTCTGAAAGGTTGACTGTCACTTTTGGACACTGGGGTCTCTGAAAACTCAGAAAAAAAAAAAAAAAATTGATCTGAATGGGAGAATTCATGAGCTACAGACAAAGGCTATTGTTTCTTTCCCCCAAAGGAGGAAGAAGTGAAAGGTGAATGATCACATTTAGCCGCCTTCTTTTGCCTTGCATTATATCTTTCCCAATGGGAAGGTGGTCATTCCCTGCAAAAACCACAAGTAGAAGATATGGTTCAGCAATTACCTTGACAAGTTGGGCAAATAGAATGGGAATCGACCCAGACCCGACTTATGAAGGTGCCATATTGCTGGCCATCAAGAAAGGATAGATCTTTATACTATCTTTAATAGTACTCATAATCACTCACAAAAAGTGAAAATGAAAGGTGAAAGGCATAAAGCCCAGCTCAAGCATGAAGGAATGCAAGGAGCAGTCGTAAACATGTCTGCCTGTTATGGCGACTTGATGAGTGGAGCTGTGTCGCTGACTAGCAGCTCCTCTCCAGCTTCGGTGGGATAGATCGTAACTATACAAGGTTACAAGAAGCCAATGACTTCTTAATTCTGCTTTTAACTAAATGACTTAGGAATACACCTCATAAATGACAATGGTTTGTATTTAAATAGGAACAAACGTGTTTTACAATTACAGTAATTCTTTTAAAGTTAATGATAAATATGTGCAAGTAAGTATATCTGGAATTATCAGAATTTGTGAAATATCTTGACTTTACTAAAGGGTTTTTCTAACTTAGCAGTGACCACATCGCCAAAGCATCTGACCAGTCAAGGGGATGATGTACTTAAAACTAACAACTGCAATATATAAAAGTTACTAATAATAGTCACAAAAACACTTACCTTCATCAATATCGGGTGGCAATCCTCCGACGAAGACTTTCCGAGAAAAACGCTCGCCATTTTCCGAACCTTGCGAGCGCGGGGACGATCTCGAAGGCGACGGCAGAGGAATAGTAGCACCCAGACCATCCACTAAATGGCCCTCGTCGAGAAGTACCCCGCCTTCATCCATTCCTAGGAAACCACCTTTACCTGCCAAGAATGCACCAGTGTAGGATGAAAGGGATTCAAACAATGGGTTTCAAATGGCTATTATTATTTTGTCACTAAAGGATTCTATTAAGCAAATGCAATTATGGTTTTATCATATATATATATATATATATATATATATATATATATATATATATATATATATATATATATATATATATATATATATATATATATATATATATATATATATATATATATATATATTATATATATAATTCTTCAATCTCTTCACAGGGTGCATGGGTATACCTAACAGTAACTGCCAACATTAAAGACACTTAAAGTTAAGTGTAAGAACCTCTTAAAGTGAAAAGTGATAATCAACTGATTTCTAACCTTTTCATGCTACTAAATACTGTAGTGTATTTTGTAGATTTTGTATTCTATAATAATAAGTACAGACATTAAAACAGTGCTGTATAATAGTCCTACCAAAAAAGCGATAACGAGAAAACTCCATCGTTGAGTTATCTAACCAATTCAACTAAAATAGGTTAATTCTTTTATACAAATTATGTAACAGTAACATTAAATTTTCGCTTAATAATCGACAAAATAGAAAAAAAAATGCCTACAAATAGTGTTAATAAATTCTATAAACAAACAAATGTATAATCAATTTCCCAATGTTTTCTTCTAAGTGAAAAATTATATCCTTTGTATCCCAAGGCATTCAAGTCTATATTCCTGAAAAAAACTATCAAACAGTATTGCTACAACTATAAAAGGTTATAATATTTTAGTGCCTCATAATCATAACAAAAGCAATTTATCTTTCTTCATTTAAGAAAATTTTCAAGTTGATTTCATGACAGCTAAAATAGTTTTCAAGCAACTTCATTACAGGTATCACAGGAACTATGGGATCAAAGCCTCTCTAATGTTACAAAAATATTCTTAGTCCCTTTATTGTCCTACAGGTTTTCTTAAACAATATTGGTCCTGTTTACAAATACTTTAATGAACCAGAGATTAAGATAATGAAGCGAGCATGCAGTTATGCAACTACAGTATAAGTACACTTTACTTAAATATAGATGGTTGTAATTATACAAAATATCTCAAATAATCGAAGTAAAGTTCTTTCTCGATATTTCCCTCGAGTATTATAAAAAATAACCGCCCATATAACTTGTAAACTTTAGGGGTTTTATAGAATCAACCATTAAGTTGCAAGACCAAATTTCATAAACATAAAAAGGCATGAGAATTATTTCATAATGCCATACACCAAGGAAGAGACTGAAAACATCCAAACTACTCGGTGAAATGCTTAATCATTGCTGATATCCCTAGTTATACAAATATTAGGCCTATCCAGGCAGAAGAGCTGGCAAGCACTAAGAGACATTTTGAATATATTAAAGTTACAGTGTACCATATGTTTCTACAGTATGTCATTAGTGTACGTAGATGGTACGACAATACGTGATATTACCTATTGATAACTGAACTTGCAAAGCTTAACGTGTTTAATAAGCTTCCTAACATAGGTAATAAACCCCCTATATCAAAACAATAAATTTGCTGCATCATCATGAAAAAGCCACACTACAGTACAGTAAAACATATGGAAGTTCCATTCCAGGCAAAATTATAGCCACACTTGAGGATTGGATTCCAGTTGTGAACTTTTAATGGGCCAAGGAAGCCATTTAACAGTGGGGGGGGGGACCCAGCAACTGTACAATGAGTTAAAAGTAAAGAGGGGTTGAACAGCAAGATACCAGAAAAGAGAGAGCGAAATTATAGTAGAAGGCTTTTAAGCATCTAGAGCTAGGTTAGAGGCCACAGAGATGCTGGATCCTGACAGTGCTCCATCTGAGATGCACCGATGGCACTACCTGACTACGAGACCATATTCTCAAAGCATAATCTGCTACATTGGTAAATGTTTCCAGAGTGTAGTTACTGGGATGGTTGAAATCTCTCAAGGAACAGTTTTGGTCTAAGTGTGGTTTACAATTTTGTTTAGAATGTCAGCACTATATTCAGCTACCAAACCTGCATTTGGTAGTGACCATTCAAATCAGAAATACTGTATGGTGCAAATATTACCAAGAACTTCAAGCAAATCAATTCATTCTAGTAAATGGGTTTATGAACTCTACTCAAGAACTGTGGACCCTGCTAGTGCAATTCTTACATCACAATGACCAATAGGTTTACCTGTCACATAACTCATAATGGCAACATAACCCCTGTAAACATTATGGACTCATACGTGTATTATACAGCATCTGAAAACACAACGAAATCTCACACTCAATCATCTGTTACACCCAGGTCAAAGCACTGTGCCACTGGCTTTGCAAAAAGGGTCACTTTCATTTTCATAGCTGGGAAATTGGTGTTCAAAAAACATAATACGGACTTCACAAAAACTCTGAGGGTATCAGCCGGGCACATCTAATAAAAAACAAACACCTCAAACTAACACAGACACCACTTTTCTCTTTTAATAGCAATGCAATGAGTGCCATCGAAAAATACAAACACTACAAAAAGCCAGCAGACAGAGATAAGCATCAGGAAACATGAGGTTTCAACATATAAATGGTATGGCAAACATTGTTCCTCCTGAATGTGTATGTGATATGACCACTTCGCGGGTGTTAATTACTATCATTGTTTCTGGGAGCTACAGTTATCGCAGCTAGTTCTCTTACTATACTATTTGGAATTTAAAATATTATTAAAGAGGTGGTTTGTAAATTTTGTTTATTCTGCCGTTAGTATACAAAGATAATACTTGAGAGATAAACTGTCCCTCAGAACCTGAACAATATTTCAAATTTCATGCATATTGTAATACTGTACAAGTGTGCACATTCAATGGCAGTTTTAAACTTTCTACATATAAATGGCAGTTTTAAACTTTCTACATATAACGGGAGTATATTTTTAGTTTAAAAAAGTAGCAGAACACAAAAAGAAAATTTTCAATAGTACTACAAACTCAGCCCTCCCAAGTTTTTGTTGGAACATAACCTACCCAGTATTCAAAATACTGTACTACCTGTTTGTGGCTGCATTTAATAGGTCCTAACCAAAAGCTTTATTAATTTCTTATTGACCTCTTCTATCAAACCTAAAATTCAAGTTTTTTCCTACTTTGACTCGCTCAGCTTCAATGTACCTAAATGGTATACGATAGTTTGTGTCACAAATACTCTCAAAGTTCTTGCGCAAGAAAACTAGGCATACTTCAGGCTTATATAATGCAGAGTAACTGTATGAAAGTGAAAACAAAAAAACATACTTTCACAGCTGGCCATGTAGAATAACCTAAAACCACACCTTCATGACAAAGTTATTGTAATCAAAGAAAACTTGTGTAATGATTAATCATCTACCCAATTACAGTAGGTACCATACACGGCTCCAGGCACAAAAAATTCAGTTAACTAAACCTGTACTTCATGATGATGGGAAATCATTTATAATACAGTACTGTACAGTATATCATCTCTGTTCATTTACCAGCCAAAACAGAATGCTACCAATGATCTTACGTAACCTGCTAGGCTGTATAATCCAGATACATAAGAATAAACAAAAACCAAAGAAGAGAAAAAACCAAATGTAAAGATGATTCCCTTATAAATACTGTACTCTGAACTATATTAAGTAATGCACTAATCCTTCAAATTGGAAAGTGAAGCATAAATTTCTTGGAAAATATTTATTTCTTTTCTAAGATTCTAAAAAGCATTTCAAATTAATACAAATTCTGTTTTCACTATATGTACGAAAATTATCTTTCTCTTAAGTTTTGTCAATAATACCTAATTCAAATTTTTCATAATTCACACTATTTTATTCCTAAAGTAATTCTAGCTTGTGCTTCGATCAACAAAGTAAGCGAATAACTGTTTCCTGAACTCTAGTAGCTATCAGGTGTGAAATGGCCTTTTTCGTGCACACCGAACTGTTATTTAGAATTATATGGATAGATTGATAGGACTGTAAAATTTTGATACAATGATAGTTTAAAATCGACCTTACTTTCAAAATATCTCCTTTCTTCATTACAAAAGCTTTATTAGGACTCATTGTAATCTATTTCTAAACTAAATGGTAACTTATTGAACACTTCCATTGAGAAATAACACGAAAAAGGGATTTTGACGAAGAAAAAATCTATTTCTGGGCGAGGAACCTGTGTCGCCCAGTGAAATGCTCCTCTAGCACCATTTCTAAGGCATAGATATTGCTGAATATACCAGAGAAATAGAGATGCATGGAATGCCAGGAATAAACCTAGCTCGCTCACTCTTTGAGTGTCGGTATAGAAACCGGGGGCGTGATTAAACCACAACCATAGATCCCTCACCAATTAGACCTCTCCTTTATCAACACACCCCCTCTCTACCCCTACATCTCTCCACCCCACATCCTCATTCCTCCTCAGCACTTTAGTTCTTTTAATTAATGTAATTATTTCCTCTTGTTTTACGGGCAATTGACATTATAAGTCGTGAAATAAATAAATACTCCATGTACCCATCATGAACGTAATTAGAAACGGCATCAAGTGTTTGTGTTCAAATAGGAAACCAATGTTCAACCTTCTAATAACAATTATCTGAGAGCCGAAGACCTACCTATGAAGCAAGTAGCCACCTATCCCCCATAGAGTTTATATCTATAGTTAGAAACTACAGAAGTGAAAGAAAATTACTTGAATAGCTCTCTGTCTTCATACACCTTATTGTGTCCGCAGTTCAATGTCCTATTTTTATCATTATTATTAATTCCTTAGCTACAACCCTAATTGGAAAAGCAAGATGCTATAAGCCCAGGGTCTCCAACAGGGAAAATACCCCAGTGAGGAAAGGAAACAAGGAAAAATAAAATATTTCAAGAACCATAACATTAAAACATATATTTCCTATATAGATATAGACTATAAAAACTTTTACAAAACAAGAGGACGAGAAGTAGATAGAATAGTGTGTCTGAGTGTAACCTTAAACAAAAGAACTCTAACCCAAGATAGTGGAAGGCTATAGAACAGAAGCTATGGCACTACCCAACACTAGAGACCAATGGTTTGATTTTGGAATGTCCTTCTCCTAGAAGGTGAGGTATGCGCTATGTATATTCCAAAAAAGCGCAACATACTTATCTAGCACATTAATATAATTTGTCCTTCCTCAAGAATAGTGGCCCTGCAGTATTCCTTTTTGCTAAAACAGGACATGTGCGAACTTCAATGAAGCTTCGGAAATCAGGCCATTTTATCAAAATTCTCGCACGCTTTTTCTATGTTTGCTGATAAGAGATGAATGGTACTTTTAGGTCATTTGCTTTGATAAGTATCATACCTATCGTTTTTTGAGTTATAATGAATAAAAAAAAAGTACATTCATCACACCTTGCACATCCCACTCATGCAGTTTAGTACAACAATAAGTCATCATTGTGATTTGTGCAATGGTTTTACCTACAGATGAATTATTACAAAACATTCTTCTATACTTTACATGGAATTAAAACAGGTTAATTACTAAACTTCCTTCCTTCCTATATTTTACAGGAAATTATAACTGCTTTATTCCTAAATTTTCTTGCCTGCAATACACCAGCTACAAGTAATGGTATAATATCTACCAAATAACATGATCTGGGTTTGCTCGCGTGTCACAATACATAGAAAATGCATTTACAGTTTATCCAATTTCTAAAATCTAAAAAAAAATATTTCAAGAAACTGCATTAAGTCATGCATAGAGGATTTTTTTCAAGCCAAACAAGGGGGAACTATAGCTACCTAATAATGATAATAATAATAATAATAACAGTAACACTAATAATAAATATTCACTATAAAAGCTGTGCCAGCGTAGTCACAACAACAACTGCATTGTGCTATCTCTAAATCATCCTATTTTCTGAGTAGCTTTAGCAACAAGAAGCTTAGGTACTTGGTAAATTTAAAGGTGGGGAGGCCATAATGGTGTTGGGTGGAAGAAGCAGCAAGTATGTCTTCAGGTGTAAGAGGAAAGGGGCGGGGGGAACTGTGGGGGGACAAGGTTTATATCTGATAAATCCATGCACAGGTTGTGGTGAGAGTGGAAGTGGTGATAAATAAATATTTCAATGCTCCAAACAAATGCAGACACACCATTTTACATCACCCCCATTGGTTACATAAAAGAATACATTAAGTGATAATCCTATTAATTGATAATAAAACTATGAGGATGAAATAATCCAGATGATGCAAAAAGACTTTATAAATCAATGAAATCAGGATGACGACATCCCAAGGAGTCAATTAGAAAATCCATCCACCTTCTACTATGTGGACCAGGAACTCAGTGGCAGTTTAATTTTCCTTTAATGTCCAAGGAACTTTATAGGAAATCCTAATCTTTGTAAGTTCCCTGAAAGTTCCAGTAACTTTTAGGGGGTCAGTTTTAAATCGATTTATGATTCAAAGTTCTTTTTAAGTCTAAGAATAGATAAAACAAAAGTTTAACTCCATTCAAGTTTCTATGCCAATATGATTTTAAGAGCATCTTTATCATTAAAATAAGTTCCCCGGTGTCCACGAATGTGTCAGGAAGTTTAAATCTGTTCAAGTTCCTTGGTGTCCTGGTTCCTTGGTAACATGGAACTCGTCAAGAAGTGCTTACAACCATTTAACTAAAAGTTCCCCAGTGTTTGGGAACAAGATCGTAAATGTTTCAGGAGAGACTCAAGGCTCCTGTCAAGGAAGGTTAGGCAAAATTGGATGAAAGACAATATGGGGGGAAAAAAATCAATGAAAGGAGGTGACGGCCAAGTGCAGTGATAGGTGGTGGCTTATTAAACTGTGCTAATATGGCCAAAAACATCTAGAAGGAAGGGAAAGGAAGGCTGGATAAAAAGTCAAAACTAAAATGATAATGAGGAAACAAATTGAAATCGAAGCAAAAGGAAAAAAGAAAAGGAGACGAGAGCCGGCAATCTCACCACTTCTCAAGAGACAAATATCTATATCAGGTTAAAAGGAAATACCTCGCACATTTCCAATAAGGTCTCGTTTTGGATGGAGGCATTAAATTCTAGGGCATTTAAGTTCAGATAACAACAAGGGGAATAAGTGACAGAAAAGTGAGCAAATGATTATAAAACAAACCAAATTTTAAAGAAACTGGAAGGATGTTATGGTAGAATGATAATACTGTAATAAAAATACAGTATTTGATATAAAAAGTGGATTCAAAATCAAGGAAATATCGGAAAAAACGGAAATCCAAAACATCCCAACAAAATGCAGAATAATAATAACTAATAAAAATAATTAGAATATCAATAATAATAATGTAATATAAATACAGTAGATGTGCAATGTAAAATACATAGCAATATAAATGCAAAAATAAGAAAATAATAATAATAATTATAACAACATTAATAATAATAATAATAATAATAATAATAATAATAATAATAATAAAAAAGTTATTCAAAATTCCAAGGTAACTTTTTTGCTCAAGGCACTAAGCTCTTCAAAGTTATTTTATTCAAAATTTATTGCTAATTGCAAGGGATTTCAACAGTGTTTTTTTACACCTTTATAAAAGTTACCAAGGGAGAGTAGAGTGCCACAGTGTATTACAAGAAGGCAGTTAACATGACAAAGTGACAAAACGAAAGGTAAAAAACAGATGAAAAGGAAAAATTGTAATGAAAAAAAAATAGGTAACAAAAATAACGGTGAAGGTTAAAGGTATTATTGAAAGGTCTTCATCAAATACGTCCACGAAACATGCTTTTGTATTTAAAATACCTCTCCTACGATTGTATCCACGGCCTGCATGAAAAAATACAGCACATAACAGCAGGGTAAATACACATAAACCTAAGAGTCAAGAAAGTAGCTTATATCAAATACAACTCTGGAAAGACACCACAAAACGTTATAGCGCTCCTAAATGAAAAGAAAAAAATTGATCAATGTACAGTACAATCTACGGAAAAAAGCTTGAATATTCTAGAGAAAAAGGAAAAGTAGAACAAACGAAAAAAAAAAAAATTTCAGACGGCACAGTTTATCAGTTTACACAGAAGCAGCAAAATTCTGAGGTCAAATTTCTACTGGTACTCTAAAAATTAAGACATTTCATCCAACTATAACAAAATAATGATGGTGACAAAGATGATGATGATGATGATGATGATGATAATGTAGTTGTTATAGAATTTTACAATGACATGATATGATGAAAATGTTGACAAAACAAACTGAGATCAATGACACTTAATGACCTATGATTTCAGGAATGTCCAAAAATGAAAAAAGTATTATGTTGGCAAAATAGTACCGTAAAACTCATGGAAATATAAAAATGAAGATGTTAAATAAGGAGATGGAAAATTTAGAATATAAAAGCATACTATCTGATAAAATAATGCCAAATAATGGTGACAAAGAATTGAAAATAAAAATGAATTGATTGCATGATGGGAATATGATGGTGGCAATCCTGCCAGATAAATGAATGAAATTTATACAGCACCTGTATTACCATGATATAAAATAGGCAAAAATATATGGAAAATTATAAAAAATGAACAAAATCAACTGATAGAAGCAGTACTTCAACACCTCAAAGCCTTAATGCAACATTAGCATATTAACACTATTTATCAGTAGGGAGATAAAATATACAATTCTTTTTACAGTTCTAGATTAAAAATATGTACTGTGGGATCCTTCAAACCTTAGCACTATTACAAAATATTTATGGCAGATCTTCATTTGTAAACTATTCTTGTCAGAAAAGTATCTTGACATTAGCTATAGATACAAAAAAATGCTTCATCAAAAATTCCCTGCAGTAATATGCAAGTTATTAAATCATATTTGTCTATTGGCACCTACTTGGGTAAAAAAACAAAAAAATTACCAACTACAATGCCACACCTCTTATTTCTAAGTTCAGTTCCGATACAGGACTGATAAAAAATACAAGACACAGTAAGTTTTCCA
Organism: Palaemon carinicauda; assembly: GCF_036898095.1. Taxonomy (NCBI): domain Eukaryota; kingdom Metazoa; phylum Arthropoda; class Malacostraca; order Decapoda; family Palaemonidae; genus Palaemon; species Palaemon carinicauda. The sequence continues at coordinate 6,219,744 of NC_090766.1, read as the reverse complement.
TTTCCTCAATACCATGCAATGGTTAGGATTCTGTCGGCGCAGGATTCAGAAGCTTACAAAAGATATATCAATTCTATTTACAGTATGAAAATAAATCTCTCAGTGACAGCATACAATCCAGTGGAGGCACTGCAAGTTTGGCACTGATAGTGCCACGGGAAAACGTCCTTAGTAGCGAGATGAAAGTATTGGAAGAGAATGGAGGTACAAAAAAGGGGGAACATAGTAATGAAGGGGAAAAGGGGGAGGGGGAATGGAAAAGGGAGGGGGAATGGAAAAGGGAGGGTGAGGACAGATACTATTAAGGGAGAAAAGAGATCGAGGAAAAAATAATTATATCTTAGGGGAAAGGAATAAAGGAATGAATAAATAGGAAGGAAGTAGGGAAAAGGAACATGGGACCACATAGATAGGAATATGAGGTTGAGGAATAAGCAGCAGAACAGAAAATGAGAGGAAATGAAAAGAATCAATGGAAGAAAATAATGAGGGAGGGAGTGGGAACAAGAAAGAGAAAGGAAAAAATAAGATAGCAGCAATAAGATTGAACTGGATGGAGGAAAGGAAAATATGAGTGAATGGAAAGTGAAATTGAATGAAAGGGGGAGAGAAACACGGGAGAGGAACATGATGGGAATGAGAATGGAAAGGAAAGGAAGGGTGAATGTAAAGAACAGGAGGGGAAAGAGACTGAGCAGTGGGAAATAGTTGGGGTTAAAGACTCCTCTTCACATATTACACATCTCTCTCTCTCTCTCTCTCTCTCTCTCTCTCTCTCTCTCTCTCTCTCTCTCTCTCTCTCTCTCTCTCTCTCTCTCTCTCTCTCTCTTTTAAAATAAATTCACAGTAGTAGAATATGATTTTAAATCATTCATATTTAATTGACTATAAAATAAAAGGCATTTAATAAAAATTAATGTACTGTAGTCACTGTAAAATTGGTACATGATCTGTAAGTTGAAAAGTTCGAATTATATTATTGAGAGTATGATTTAATGTATTTTCAAAGTGGAATGGAAATAGTGGTTCAAAGTGGAATGGAAATAGTGGTTCAGAGGGGTCTGGAGGTGACCTAAAGGTGGGATGGGGTTTTTATTAAATACTCTTTCTGAAATCATGGGATTTTTTTCATAAATCACTGGGCTTTTTCCAACTTATCAGACCTTTTTTTAAAAACAATAGGTTTTAAAATATCTCAAGACAGTTTCAAAAATCATTGGGCTTGCCTAAATACCATAGAGCTTTTCTTTATATCAATGGCCATTTTAAAAAATCATTGGAATGTCTTGAAAATACTGTATTACTTTTTCAAAACACATGATTAGTTTTCTTAAAACCTTCCAGTTTTTTAATAATACCATTTGTCCTTCTTATAAATCAATATTTGCTTCTCAAAATGGAGACTTCCAGATGTTCGAGTACCAAAAGAGGTTGCGTTCAGAGCTTGTAAATGTTTCTTACCAATTTAAAAAATTTCTAAAAAGTATAGAATTTATTTAACCAAAGATAAGTATAAAAAAGAGAAACTTTGTCAAAATAAAGATTGGGCCAATATAAAGCAAACTGTACAATACAGATTTTTATAAAAATAACACTCCAATGACTATCAAACCTAACTCGCATCCTTACTGCCCCCAGGACTGTGAACTAAGCTAGATTTAAAACATTGAGAACCGATGTTCAACCTCCCTACACTTTGGGGACTAGGAATAAATTGTTGTAAAATCCAGGAGATGGGCTTAAGACCTATTCTAGGAGTTTGATAATCTCTTACTCGCAGAGTATTGGTTGCTAGGAAAAAGGAGGATTGGAGGCCAGACGAATTTGATAGCCCTCTGCCACAACACCCAAAGTTTGGAATGAAGGCTTTCATAAACCTGATGAAAGAGGCAAAGTCTTCCTTCTACAGGAATCAGTTGGGAAAGACCATCATAGAGTTCTCTGACAAGGTTCAAGAGGCCTGTTGGCATTTTGGCCAGGATGCCTGCAAGAGCAAAATCAGGATGATCCACCAGTTAAGTAGTGAATTAATTCGATGAGAAAATTCTTCTAGAGGCAGTGTGGGTTTACAAGGAGAAAAGGTTGTTTTCCTAGAATGGAACATCACAGTGTCAGTGTGTGTTTTTGCATCCATTTGTGCAGCCATCTTATGAATTCTATTCATATCTAATACAGGACTAATAATTGGGGAAGAAATCAAGGAATGTTTCTGCACATCAGACACGCCTAACCAGAGGAAGAGACACAATTGTACCTTTGCTTAATTATAAAACTTAAGAGAGGCTGCAACAGCTGAAATACTCTCGTTTTATCTGAAGAGGTCAGCTAATCCAAAATAAGATTTAGATTCTTAAGGCCTGCAAACTTCTCTTCCATAAGACGCAATAACCCTTTACACAGGAATGATATCACGGCTCCTCGGTGCCTTTTTTGAGACTGAGAAAGTGCACAACGAGAAACGAGACGATATCCAGGCATATCGCTCTTATTTGCAAGAATAGATCAGTCAGACATGGTTATCCATGGTTATACTGTAGAGTAGGGTTGTACATAGACAAAAATGTACAGTACAAATGTATGTAGACGTACAAACGTATGTACACCAAATATACTGTAAGACTGCACGTAAACCAAATCTATCTCAAAGGCCTAATCTTTTCAATTCTTTAAGAGGTCATTTTGTCCTTAATTTTGTTTCTTTAATTTTTCTCTTGATTGAAGTCTATTTGATATTTCATCCACTGCCATGAAAAGCCCATAGTTAAGGAATGAAATTGTACTTATTTAGCCCAAGTATAAGAGAGAGTAGAGGAAGGGGAGGAAGAGGAGGAGAGGAAGAGGAGGGGAGGAAGAGGAGGGGAGGAAGAGGAGGGGAGGAAGAGGAGAGGAGGCAGATCTAATACTGAAGACAAACAGGCACAAATAGATGTATCAATTACACCACATGAACCCAACTGTGCATCGTCTATAGCCAAACTCATTCACTTCCGACACACACATATTTAGCATAAATCATATATGTTAATATGACCAACATTTGCAGATTAAAATTATTCCTTCAGATGAAAATATTAATTTTTTTTTACTTTCAGATCGAGTTAGCATAACATAAGCATCACACTTTAACGAAATGACTCTTGCTACAAAGTTCACCTGACTTCTTTCCCGACTAATCTCACCAATATGATCCCTACAAGACTCGCTTTCAGTCCGATATGAATCCTACCTTCAAATACAGGTTAGATCCACTTAGAATCTCGCTTTCAGATTGCAGTTGACGTGACCTATGTTCGTTCAAAAGTTCACATGATTTTTGCTCTATGATCTGCATCAACATGAATTCATTACCTATAAATGTTAACATAATTTGCTTCCAGGAGTTAAAAAGACTTTCTTTACTTATGAATGTTAATATGATTTGCTTTCATAAGTTAACAAGACTTTCCATACATATGAATGTTAGCATGATTTGCTTTCTGGAGTTAATAAGACTTTCCCTACTTATGAATGTCAACATGATTTGCGTTCAGGAGTTAACAAGACTTTCCCTACTTACGAATATCAACATGATTTGCGTTCAGGAGTTAACAAGACTTTCCCTACTTATGAATGTTGGCATGATTTGCTTTCTGGAGTTAATAAGACTTTCCCTACTTATGAATGTCAACATGATTTGCTTTCTGGAGTTAACAAGACTTTCCCTACTTACGAATGTCAACATGATTTGCGTTCTGGAGTTAACAAGACTTTCCCTACTTACGAATGTCAACATGATTTGCTTTCTGGAGTTAATAAGACTTTCCCTACTTATGAATGTTGGCATGATTTGCTTTCTGGAGTTAACAAGACTTTCCCTACTTATGAATGTTGGCATGATTTGCTTTCTGGAGTTAATAAGACTTTCCCTACTTATGAATGTCAACATGATTTGCTTTCTGGAGTTAATAAGACTTTCCCTACTTATGAATGTTGGCATGATTTGCTTTCAGGAGTTAACAAGACTTTCCCTACTTATGAATGTTAACATGATTTGCTTTCAGGAGTTAACAAGACTTTCCCTACTCATGAATGTCAATGTGATTTGCTTTCAGGAGTTAACAAGACTTTCCCTACTTATGAATGTCAACATGATTTGCCTTCTGGAGTTAACAAGACTTTCCCTACTTATGAATGTTAACATGATTTGCTTTCTGGAGGTAACAAGACTTTCCCTACTTATGAATGTTAACATGATTTGCCTTCTGGAGGTAACAAGACTTTCCCTACTTATGAATGTCAACATGATTTGCCTTCTGGAGTTAACAAGACTTTCTCTACTTATGAATGTCAACATGATTTGCTTTCTGGAGTTAATAAGACTTTCCCTACTTATGAATGTCAACACGATTTTCTTTCTGGAGTTAATAAGTCTTTCCCTACTTATGAATGTCAACATGATTTGCTTTCTGGAGTTAATAAGTCTTTCCCTACTTATGAATGTCAACATGATTTGCTTTCTGGAGTTAATAAGTCTTTCCCTACTTATGAATGTTAACAAGATTTGCTTTCTGGAGATAACAAGACATTACCTCTTCAGACTTTTGCTCTTAAATCAAATTTAACAGTACTCATATCCTAATCCAAAGTTGACATGGTACTCACTTCCAAGACATACACTTACAAAAAGTTACCAATGGAAAAAAAGAGGAGTATATGATCATCAGAGAAATAACCCTATACGTGAAGAAAATATACACAAATACACAGTTTTAGTTACATCAATAAAACAACAATTGAAAGAAATGAATTATTATTTCTTTTAAAAAGGACAATCCTGTTGTATGTAAAGTCTAATATAACACATTGTAGTTTAGGAGAAATTTACTAAACTGGAAAATTTAAATGGCAATAAAACTCAAAACCATCACAAAACTCAACATGCTATTTTTTCCTTAATTCAAGAAAAAACATACATAAGAAATTACAGGATGTATGCATTATTCATACTTGATACATGTGCAACAATTGTTATGTATACTCAGTACAGGTGTTACAAAATCCATCTCCCTTATCAGCAATGCATCACAGCTGTTTGGGTCAGCCACACACACACACAAGCAGCCTGCAAACAATGGTAAAACGCACGCACTTACAATCCTTACAAGATTTAAAAATAAAACTCGGCACACACATATTAAGAAGAGGGTAACTTCTGCCAAATCCACTTTTTTTATTTTCCCGAAAAAAAAAAACAAAGAAGCATATGGCAACAGTCACATGTCAAGAGAATATACATCTCTTTGTGCCAATAAAGCTGGTGGTTATAACAAGGTTTGGCTTATTTGCATCTTCACAACAACAAAGGCCATTGCTGAGAGAGAGAGAGAGAGGGGGGGGGAGTAAGAAGGCACGTTCATTCAAAAACATTGTAGTATCAGTAGTAGAAATGAATGGATGGCAAAGGGATTTAAATAGGTTATAATAGTAAAGTAGGCAAGAGACCAAAGGTCTCAGAAGTAGTAAAAGAGGGAATAGTAGTAGTAGTAGTCGTAGGGAGGAGGAGGAGGAGGAGGAGGAGGAGGAGGAGGAGGAGGAGGAGGAGGAGGAGAGAGGAGAAGGAGAAGGAGAAGGAGAAGGAGAAGGAGAAGGAGAAGGAGGAGGTACTCTGGCCTCAACAACAGCAGCAACAGTTGGAGGAATAGCAGGACTGGCAGAATGAAGTATCCCTCGAATCATCTCCAGAGAGGGGCTCTGACCAAGTTCTTGGAGAACAAAAAATATTATTTTTTCTTTTTAATTTGAAGCTTTATCTAGCAGACCCAAACTACAAATGGGTTATACAGCCTAAGGCAGCAGGATACTTATCAATACAGAGGTTATGGCACATGGAAAACACAGGGGGTAGAGGAGAGAGAGAGAGAGAGAGAGAGAGAGAGAGAGAGAGAGAGAGAGAGAGAGAGAGAGAGAGAGATAGGAGAATGTGTACAATAATAATGAGGTTTCGTCATGTTTGGAGGGGGAAAAAAGATGGTATTAAAATGGAAATGCAGCAAACAAAGCATCATCTCTGGCAACATGGATGTAGAAAAAGCTTTGATTTGAAGAGAAAACCAGGCTTATTCATACAAATACTTTATATATATATATACACAGTATTGGAAAAAGGTATAGCCAAGCAATGGCAGCAGTTTGAAGGTGGGGGGGGAGGAGAGGGAGGTTACTGGTGTAAAGGCGGGTTTACACGGTCGAACGCGGTTCGACAAGACGTGTTTAAAGTGAGGTTCGATAACCGAACACCCCATTCGGTTGTCAAACACGTTCGTCGAACGGTTCGAAGAAAGTCTGTTCACGCCTGACTTTTGTGGACGGGGCTTCATTGTTCACAAACCTTATGCATTTGTGTCGGACTCCACCTCTTCGAACCGTTCGACGAGCAGGTTCGACAACCGGGTTCGACGAACCGTTCGATCCAGTAAACCTCACCTAAGGTTGAGACTAGGTTGAGGGATATATAACCCAGGAGGAGGATGGGGGCGGGGCTTCGAAAGGGGTATATAACCCAGGAGGAGGATAGGGGCGGGGCTTCGAAAGGTTAAGTAGGTGCCAGCAGGACAGGTGAAGGAGCAACAAGGTGGCAGCATCTAATAAAACACGTGCACACTCATCATCATCATCATCTTCATCATCCTATATCATCACCATCATCATCATCATAACAGTAAGGAAACCGCCATCACTTACCGTGTAACTGGGCCAGAGCCTGAAGCGTGTTGTTCCCGCAGTTCATGAAACCTGGCGGGCAGAGACAATAATGAAAATAAAAAAAAGAGAGGGAGAGAGAGATAGGGAAGAGAGATAAAGACTGATAAAAGAAATAGGGAGAGGTAGAGATAAATAAACCTAATTAGAGGACATACTGAGAGTATTATTATGAACAGTCGTAGAGAATAAGAAAAAAATATGACTACTAAAGTTCTCAATACATACAGTAAATGGAATAGAAATGCATGATTTTCTTGGGTGAAAATTTAAAATTTTTTAACCCTTTTTTCGGCAACAAGACTTTCCCAGTATCACTATGATCTTTTTTCATATATAAGAGGATTTTCAACTGTCACTATCTTCATCATCATCATTTGATATTCATATACAAAATCATATTTATCATAATTTTTTTTTATCTAGTGAGGATGAGAAAGCGTTTGTGTGAAACTGCCAATGAAAAATATATGTAAAATCTTTTTTTTTTAACTGAAATGAATTAGTGAACTGCACTGCAAAATAAAAAAAAAACTGATTTTTTATCTCTTCACCTACATATATTGAGAGAGATCTGGATAAATTAAAAGCATAATAATAATTGTATAAGCACACACACACAACAATAATGACAACAATACGAAAGACGAAAAAACGTAACCCAAGCACACGCGACAATATATATATATATATATATATATATATATATATATATATATATATATATATATATATATATATATATATATATATATATATATATATATATACCATTAGCTCTTTTAATCCAAAATAATTATCTCTGATAAATATAAAACATAGTTTAAATCAAACTTCAATTTAAACACTGACTTTCCCTACACACTGGCTCCCGCTGAGTAACTAGGTCTACAGAATAGACCATTTCTGGAAATCTTAAACGTTCGGTATTTCAAAAGTTATCTTTCTTCAAACGAATTATTTCTCTAAGGGCGAGGATAAACTGACTTTTATTGTAATATTTACGTTTGTATTAGAAAAACAATTTAATAAAATCTGTAGGCTTTACGGAGACTCAAAGTGTCTTTTTTGGTAGGGATAAGGAATCAAATAGTGGAAATGCTGTCAATTTTTTTGCTGTGGAAGGGGGGTGGGGTGGGGGCAAAACCCTAAATTGTGGGGTCATAAACAAGGTGGCTCCTTAGTCATAAAGGTCAGACATTTGGAGTTTCGCCAGTACAAGGAATATGATCATAACTTCACTAACTAGGCCTAATTAGTTTATCCTTTCTGGTCCAAAACATTAAAGGCTTTGTTTTCCAGGTACTATTGATATAAAGTTAACAAGCTACTCTCGTATTTTAAATTAAAGTCTTTGTATATCTGAAGACAAAACGCATTACTTTTTATTCAGTTTTATCCAGACCTTAATGGTATAAGCAGGGAATAGATGTAAGGTGGTGGCTTTGTAGAAAATATTTCAAAACTTGTAAAAAAACATTAAAATCACTTGAAAAACTTAATAACCAAACATTGACTTTCTCACACGAGGAATTGTAAAGGTCTTATCCATAAGAATTACGGACTTGGATATATGAGCGAGTCATTGTGAACTATACAGACAATAGATAGAAAAAACATTGAATATTTCGTTTAAAATAAACCGAAAATGTCTGATCTATGACCCACATCCAGGGTTAACAAACCCCCCCCCCCCCGCCCACAGGGCCAGGCAGATAAATCTACTGTCCCGGTATAATACGGGTTTGGTAGACAGAAGATCGGACAGAAACCTGATATCAAAATAATCGTCTGAAATTCCATTTACTTTCATTCCCTGGCATAGACACATTTCTTATAAAACTTAAGGAATTTAAGAGTTTTACAACACACAACTAAAAAAGCACACAGAGTGCAGATCTCCGTCACCGCAGCTTATTTAGGTCGACCTATCGCTCGCCCTTGACCTTTGACCCAAGACTATCAAAACTCAATCACTTTCACGTCTCAACAAAACAATTAATCCCTGAAAGTTTCACTACTTTAGGAGTAAAATTGTGACCAGGAAGTTGTTCACAAACAAACACACAAACATGATCGAAAACATAACCTCCTCCCAGATTCAGTGGCAAAGGTAAAAACATGGTAAAGGGGTCTTATTTATCCTCAATATCAAAAGAATAACTAAGAATCACGTTCTATTTTAGTCTGCCTACAAAATAATCAATGAATGGAATAATTAGCATAGGCCTACCTACACTAAAGCCAGTAGCCAAAAGACTAAAGTTAAAATATATATATATATATATATATATATATATATATATATATATATATATATATATATATATATATATATATATATATATATTATATATATATATACACACATATATCTCCAATTATTCACGTACAGCTTAAAACTATAACTAAGCTCTCAGCATATTACAATACTAAAAAAAATGAAATTATATAATTATAAAATCACGCAACGCTTTCTAGCCAAAATTTTTACACCAAATTAGAGTAATAACAGCATTTTCGAGACAGCCTGCCATTAACAAAAGATAAACTGTTGTTCTGAATCTTCTAACAATAAACTTAATACTAAAATTTGCTATAAAAAATAATTCAAGTTCAAACTAGATTCGCGTATAATGAATCTTTCCATATATTACTTGTCTATTAATATCTTAATTATGCAAATAAGGAGATAATCTATGAAAGACAATTAAAAGAAAATAAGTTTATGGTTAAACCTATAACCTATTCATGTTAAAACATTTAACAGTCTGTATCAACAGATGATTAAACTGATATTTAAAACCAATAACAGGATACTTCAATCTTCGAAAATATATACCACTGAAATGACACAATTCACTGTTAAGTAAAATCAACTTTCTTAACAGGACTGAACATTTTCTTAGCACATCGTCAATCACGTGGCAACATTCAACACACTAAAATCACCTCAATAACACATAAGATAAACTACTAATGTAAAAAAAATATGTACATAAGGTAAAAAACTCCAGTGGGTCCAATGCCTATCATAACATTCAATTAATTTCTAATTCTGGTTACCACTATTTCACTGTCTTGTTGTGGAGAGATAATTTCTTTACTCTGTGTACAATTTCCTTTGCAAAAATACCCTGGACCACGCTACTGCCTAAAGAAGAAATTAATACTTCCTATATGCCTAATAAAATACTTTTTATACGATGTTCCCCCAGTCAATATAAAAAGGGAATCACCCAAAAACACTATATATTGCCATAATAGAAACAATACGCCTTCAACGCAAAATTGTACATAGGCCTAATCCAACTGAAACATCGTTAGTATGAAAAACTAGACCAACTAAAAACGAATATATATATATATATATATATATATATATATATATATATATATATATATATATATATATATAGATTATATATATATATATATGTATATATATATAGAACACTATAACATGAAAAATGTATCCTCTACAAGAAACTATACATCTAGAAAATTCATTTCCCAAAGTTTTAAACGTTAAACTTTCCAAACATGACTTTATACACAATCTACCATTAATATTCGATACACAATTTCCCCTACAAGAAAATATTTGAAAACGAGACAACAAAAATATTTTGAACGAGAAACAAAACATTTTTTTTTGTGGCGAGGCGCCTCGCTTCACTGATAAGAATAGGCTATAACTACTCTTATCTTCGGTATCCCCTTGATAAGCCTGTACTCTCCCCCCCATAAGCTACTACTGTCGTTTAGCGAAGAGAGAGAGAGAGAGAGAGAGAGAGAGAGAGAGAGAGAGAGAAGAGAGAGAGAGAGAGAGAGAGAGAGTGTTCTACCAAAGAAAAAAAAAGGCATATCTGAGTGCAATAGACCAACGTACCTATAAAGATAAATAGGAGTAACAACTATTAGTACTACTACTACTATTACTACTACTACTACTACTACTACTACTACTACTACTACTACTACTATTGCTATTACTACTACTACCACCATATAATACGAGAATTCCCATTCAAAAATGCAATATTAAAGTCGTTCCCGATAAAAAGGAAGGAAAAAAAAAACAAGACAGGTAAGAGACTGTGCTGAATATTACCAGACTCACCTTTCCTCCTTACACCATCAACAATAAAAACATTATCATTATCACACCATCTTTGTCATCACCATTAGCTTGACAAGATGGTGCTAGTAATAAAAAATACTCTTAAACACACATACAGACGCACACACATACCACACGAGCTGCCCTTACCGTCCTAAGAGACACAAAAAAACGTGAAACATACATGTAAATAAAAAATGATAAGAAGTAGGTTTTGTGTGTGAGAGAGAGAGAGAGAGAGAGAGAGGAGAGAGAGAGAGAGAGAGAGAGAGAGAGAGAGAGAGAGATTAAAACCTACCCTTTATGTGGTCTTGAGGATCCCTTATGATGTCGTTGAGACAGTGTTCGAATCCTCTCATATTATCCAAAGGGCCTGTGCCATTTCCAAGCCCATTGCGACCGTCCTGTAAATAGAAATAAACAAATAAATAAATAAATAAACAAATATATAAATAAATAAATGAATAAACTAATGGGAGATTAAGTCGAGACGAATACTACATAGAAACATACATCTATAAACTGTGAACTTTCATGATATTAAAATATACACAAATTAATTCAGACATTGTTTGAAGTGCATGAAATAAACGTCTTAGAAAATAACAATTAATTGCACTAGTTTTTTTTTTAAAAAAGGTAAAATACTTAAAATTATAATAAGGTATTTATAAGTTGGTCAAAATAACACTACAATCTATAAAAAGACATTCTTCAAATATACATATGAGTTATTGCAGTAATTAAAAAGTTAAAATCACATTCTTACACATTTTCCCAAGTCTAAAACCAAATTATTTGATTATTATTATTATCCTTCTACCTCCTCAACGACTATTTGTATGATTATACAATTTTTTGGCCAATTATTCAAAATTATCGTATTTTCATGTTACTGTCAATATCTTTATTGGTATTTTTCCTTAGGGCAATTATTCTTGGGAACAGAAAATCAGGGATTTCCTAAAAACTTTTATACCACACAAAATATTACCGAGAAAATAAAATAAAATTTTCATTGCAACCACTGAGAGAGAGAGAGAGAGAGAGAGAGAGAGAGAGAGAGAGAGAGGAGAGAGAGAGAGAGAGAGAGAGAGAGAGGGTCAACGACACCTAATCCACACTCTCTCTTCATTAGTTAAAAGTAACCTTGACCTCTGACCGTGACCCTCACCAAATTTTTCATTTATGTAATCTCCCGAGAGTACATAAGGCTTACTTAGAACAAGTAAATAAATATTTCGAAGGTCCATAATAATTTCATTTACATCGTAAAATAATGCGCATGAAATAATAATAATAATAATAATAATAATAATAATAATAATAATAATAATAATAATAATAAATGGAAATTTGGTCTCCACCTCCAACCTTGAATTTTTCCAGAGGCAATATCGCAGTTGCCAGTTTGCCATTTAATTGCGAAGACAATCCTAGTTTTGGCAGGGAGTCCCGTTGAATTAAATACTGTTAGCGTTAAGCTAAACAGGAATTTAAATATATAAAAAGTAAATGCAAGAGAAAAACCATTGAACGTTACGCTGGAAAATAGTAATACACAAAAAAACAAATGAATGATACACGAGCAGAGGTGCCAAACACATTTTTTTTTCTACCATGACACTCTTTACCCGTTACAATTGAACACCTGCAAGCCAACATCTCGATAACACGATCTCATGCCACAGCTGTACACTGTACACGTACGTCCTTGTAAACTCTTTAATGTAAAATCATGCAAAAAGCTGATCATTTAGAAAAAAACTCAAATTCAAGACGCAGTAGCGGGATTTCTCTTCTGGTATGACGTGGACCAGGATGTATCAAGTTTTATATATATGGGGAGAGAGAGAGAGAGAAGCCAAGCCCATAACATTTAAGGAAGTAGAAAACTTTCATGTTGGTAATCAAGCTGACTTTCAATTGGAGGTTACTTCACGAGTATACCGTATCCCACCACGAATATTTAACTTTCTAAATGCTTGGCTCCTTTTTTTTACGGAACTGGTGGGCCCAACCCTGTTGTGACGCGTGTTGCCATCATTTTAATCATTACAATAATGCTCTATCGTTATAAAATAAACGATATTACATACCACAAACACATCACGATGGATATAAATCACAAGTGGATATTTGAGCAATAATTACACTTTTTACAGTAGCATAAACACCATTTAAGCCACAAAATCCGCTCAGAAGATTAAATTCCTTCGAACACCCCAAAATACATTGGACCGTCCCACACCTGGCGGGGCTGGCCATATTACCATATGGCTACGAAACACATTTGCACGGTCTGATAGAAGGGCAGTTACCATTCCTAGCGTTACACTACAAGCCATAGCTATGGCCGTAACCCGTGCTTATAAGGCTACGGCGTTATATAAGAACCTCAAATGACAAGTCATTTTACAGTCCCCTAACCCCTAAAAAACCACACACACACACACGGCCCCTGTAAACCCTAACGGTTTAACAAATAAAACAGGCTAACACAACACACC